>NC_041707.1:37309950-37552450 GCF_900700375.1 Denticeps clupeoides
TTGGACAAGTACAGAACAGGATGCAGCAAAAAACTCAACAAAAACAACCAGGAAGAGAGTGCAGCCACAACACAGAAAATATCTAGAGGAATATTATTAATCAGACAAAAGCAAACAAATGGGCCGTAGCTGATGACGGTTACGAGCAGAATGAGGCTGATGACATTGAACGCTTTCCTCTTCGTCTGGTCCATGCCTTCGGTGTTTGCATCACCTGGCTTGGGTTTTATCAGAATGTGCAGAATGGACAGACTACAGAAGATCATAACTACAAGCATCACAAAAAACGGGGCAAAGAAGATGCTATTAACAATGTTGTAATAATAGTATAATCCCCCCGAGACCAGTGAAAATACCCAGACCGTCCCTGCAGACAGTAGCCTGTACAGGGGCATCTTTTTACTCAGGTACACAACAGGGTGAACCACAGCCAGGTAGCGTTCAATGCAGATGCAGCCATGAAACAAGGAACGTACGCAGAATGCGATGACAACAATAAAATAAAGAGCGGCCACTGGACTGCAAATTCCGCTTTGGAGCACGAAGAGAGAAACGAAGAATCCACTTAAAATATCTGCAGTGTTCTGGCTGAGGATTAAAAAGTCCGCTGATGCTAAGAGTCCCTTGGCCAGGACTTGTTTTGTGCAGTGCCAAAAAATCCACACGTTCAGTGGCAGGAGAACTACGAGATTTAGAAGCACCGCTGCTGCAATTGCGATCAAAGACATGGGGGAAATAATCCAACATGGATTAGTGTGACAAACACTGCTGTTTGTTGTGTAGTTTCTCTCCTCGTATGACATTTCCAACAACTCTTCTCTAAAATAAAAAAAAAAGGTTAATGGATAAAACCACCTTACAGTATTGGATTAAATTGCAATAATGGTATTCTTTAAATTAATCATTTTGTAGTACGGTACCTCTGTGTTTCACCAATTGCCTCTGCCTATATGATATATTTATAGGACGTGTTCTCTTGCTTGGACTCTGTCTTGAATGGCAGACCTAGTGCACTGCATTGTGAAGGAATTGTGATCACATTTGCATTCGAATCCCGATCCGCCGAGGTGCCACTGAGGTGCCACTGAGCAAAGCACCGTCCCCACACTGTCATGGCTGCCCACTGCTCACCAAGGATGATGGTTAAATGCAGAGGACACTTTTCATTGTGTCACAGTGTGCTGTGCTGCAGTGAATTACAGTGACAATCACTTCACTTTAAATAAAAGTAGGTATGTACGGTAAAACAATTGATCCTTCAAATGATTTAACTTTCTTGGTACGGGCATATTTTGTCAGACATAGAAATATTTAAGTTCTTAACTTTTTTCGAGTGAAACAGTTACAGTTTTTCTAATCGTGAGCTTTCAAAATGAGAAGTTTTAAAAAGATTGATTTTAATTAATGACTAAATGAACGAACGAATATTTTTGATAGTTGATAGCCGGCTCACCCTGTCGCCTGTTCAAGATCAACTGTCTCCTGTTTACTGAGTCACGTCACGCCCCCTCGTCATTCATCTCGCCTGTTCACCACGTATTAAAACGACTTCCTGTATTTCTGTTGTTGACCCCGTTTTGCCTCTTCTGCCATTTCACATTACATTTCATCTAGACAGAGGTCTACTGTGTTGGCCCAAGTCTCGGTCTCCATCAGCACGTGCTTCCACCATCCATCAGGTCTGTCTTCCCGTTTGTTTACATCCCTTTCCACTGTCGTCCTTCCACGTTAGCCGTTGTTAACAGTGTCTGTGAACCCCTTTTGTCTTCATGTACATTGTATGCTTGTTCCCCTTCAGTCTCCCACACACATTTAACCCCCTTCTGTGTAAATGTGAGTCAACCTGTCTCATTTCCCTGATCCATAAGTACTTGTACTAAATGACTTTTTTTTTTCTTTTAAGTGGTGCTAAACTTTACCGTCCATGTTTTTTCTCCTCCTAAGGATTCTCATGCAATGTAATTATTCTTGTGCACCATCAATATCCCATTAGCCAATAGTAAATACATTTGCTATGGAAATGATTTTGTTGCGTTTTGTGCATTATTTATTGGTAGCATGCAAAACAAGCTCACAAATGATTATTTCAGCAAGCATACAGCAAAAGTGACAGAGGACAGATGGTGTCCCCTGTTGTCATTGGCACCGAAATGCGCATTGATGTCATGACTCCAGGTGAGGCACAGGCGAGGCATTTATAATTAATAAAAAGGGATTTATTAAACACAAAACTAGCACAAGGGCCAAAAATAACAAAAAATTAATAACTGAAAACAACTGGAAGATGTGGCGATTGCCAGGAACTGAAGAAAACGTAAAAGGTACATCAGAGTCCATGTCACTGTAGCGATTCTTATGGAGTTTCATCTGGGTTTCATTGATTTCAGATGGGATGGACCAGGACTCCATAATCTGGTGCAGGGCACCTGCTGTGATCACCCCATGTCCCCTGGGCGTCACAATTTACCAGACATACAGAAACTGTGCTCAAACGTTTTTGAATTTAAACACTCAGGAAAGAGAAGTCAGTGAAGATGGAGACCAGAAAAGTCCAGAACACACCTAGGATTTCAGAGTACTAGTATTAGAAACATTATTGAGTGGGTTTTCTATGCATTTAATCTGGGGAAGTATGCCTGATTTAATCAGATACATGATTGGCTGCAGAAGAAAATTAGGTGTTAAAAAAATTATGCTTAATGTGTTTCTGAAGCAATTCATTTCTGCAGTAGGGGAACTAAAATGAAACCCAAAATAAGGAACATAACCAAAAACTGTGGTAATTAAAATTAGTAAAATGACAATGAAAGCCTTCCTCTTCATCTGGTCCATGGTTTCTGTGTTTGCTCCGCCTGGTTTAGGTTTTAAGAGAACGTGGATCATGGCCAGAGTGCAGAAAATCATAATAGCGAGAATCATGCACAACGGAGTCACATAAACCTGATACAGCGAGGTCCAGTTAAAGCCAAATGCACCCCAACTAAATGAAACCAGCCACATAATCCCAGTGCACATCACTCTGTACTTCTGGAACTTTGAATTCATGTACGCAATGGGGTGGACAACAGCCATGTAACGATCCACACAGATGCTACACTGGAACATTGCACGACCGTAAAAAAAAGTACATGATACATAAGCGCTCATTAAATAGATGATTTCATTACAGCCGGTGTCAACAAGTATCATTAAAATGATAGAAATGCTAAAGAAAAGCTCCATGGCCGTCTGGTTCAGTATCAAGAGGTCAGAAGATGCCAAGAATCCTTTGGACATGGCTTGTCTAGATCCGAGCCAAAGCACCCAGGCATTTAAAGGCACAAAAATCATTTGAAGCACAGTAAGTAGAACAGTTTGAAAAATCACAGACCAGGGAGCAATGATTCTGCATGTGGCTGAAATGCACCATGTGTTGTTGAGGGATGAATTATGATGAATCTCTGTGTTTGCCATTCTTCTCCTGTAACAAAAGCATCAGGTTAACCAAAGCATATTCCAAATTGGAATAATTTACAAATTTAGCTAATTGTATTTAATCTTGGTCAAAGAATCTTCAATTTGCAGCAATTACAGCTTGGAAGACTTTTATGCATGGAATATGAGTAATCGTCAAGTCTCGACTTTGCATCACACAAAGATTATAGAAAAGAGAGGTATAACAACACAGTCTTTAGGTTGAAGTGATTTCAAGTGATTTCTTTTTACTCATATTTTAACTAGATGTTGCATTCAAACTAAACCAAACAATATTCCAATGGTTAAAAGCAATGTGTGCCAGTAAATATTTTTATTTATACCCTACAGTTAGGAATGCCACTCTAACTGTTAATATCTTTGGTATTGCAAAATGAATGGACTACAGAAGATCAGTAAAATAAAGAAATAGTACACATTGGCTATCATTTTGTCATAATAGTATATTTCCTGAGCAAGTGCATCTTTTTAACCAGGTACATAAAAGGGTGACTCACAGCAAGGTGGCGTCCATGACGGAGGCATCTATGAAACACAAAATGTGATGTTGTGACAGATAAAATAACGTAAAATAACTCTTTCATGGCGCCTGGGGTGTCGGAAGTCATGGTTTGCTACTCCCAGACAACACAATTATAAAGAATATACAGAGTTAAACCTCAATAAATGTACAAAGGAGAAGAAAACAGTAACATCGCAAACTTTTCAAGTGATGATCACTTTAAACTTTGATGCATGGTGTCCATTATGTCATGACAGTCTTAGACAGATAGAGCTCAGGTTGCAGCACAAAACTGAGCATCAACACCCAGCAACACAGACCATTTATGGTGCAGTATGTGTTTTATGGAAATGTAATCATCTACAAGCAACCCCTTGGACAGTCAGAAGTCAGCAGATGCTAAGAAATGTGTAGATTTTCCAACATATGTCTGCGCTGTTAGTTTCTCTCTTTTTTATCCTACAGCCTTGGGTTTTGGTAGTATGTAGGATTTGAACCAGAAGACCCAGGTCCCACTTACTACCAATGTGTCCCTGAGGAAGACACTATGGATAATGCAGTAAATGTAAATGTACCAGACGAGAACCAAGTACTTTTTAACCAAGTACTTTTGCCCAGTAAAAGGAAGCTGAGAATATATATATATTTTACAAACCAGTAAACTTAATAATCCTGTTGTCTTGCTTGCTGTTTTCCAGATGATGCTTAGTGGTATGCAGTGTGATTCTTGGTGTATGACACACCTAGTGCATTCACGTTTTATAACCACATTTGCCATGTAAATGATTTGGCCACATGCATTATTTATTCTCATGTCGACACTTGTCATTATTGCATTTTAAATGCAGCCATAAAACATTGGGTAAAATGAATAACATGGAAAATCTGGTTACGTACCCATCAGTCAGTGGGATGTAATATTACATCCCTTATCCAGAGCGACTTACAACATGCTTTCATGTTACCATCAGTGAAGTAATCAGTTCTGGTTCACTAGGACCCACAACTATGAATACAATCATTTTATTCATTCTGTGTAGTTTTTCTTACATAAGTCAGACTACAAGAAAGTTACAAGAAGGTTGTTGGTTTGAATCCCGATCTGCCAAGGTACCACTGAGGTGCCACTGAGCAAAGCACCGTCCCCACACACTGCTCCCCGGGCGCCTGTCATGGCTGCCCACTGCTCACTCAGGGTGATGGGTTAAATGCAGAGGACAAATTTCACTGTGTGCTGTGCTGCTGTGTATCACGTGTGACAATCACTTCACTTTCATGTAGTTTGAAAATTTGGCTTTGTGGGCCAGCATCAGTATTTTGAATCTATTGCGGGCAACTACTGGGAGCAAGTGGAGGGAGTGTAGCAGTGGGGTGGTGTGGGACAATTTGGGAAGGTTGAAAACTAGTCGTGCTGCTGAATTCTGTATTAGTTGTAGAGGCCGGATGGCAGTCAGAGGTAGACCTGCTAGAAGGGAGTAACAGTAATCTAGTCAAAAGATTAGTAGAGACTGAACAAGTATTTGGGTGGCCTGTGTAGAGGACCCATTCCTGAGATTTGAGGAACTCCAGTGGAGCGAGCCATGTGAAGGAGCCGTGGATCCTTTCAAAGTTACTTGGTTTGACCGCTCATTAAGGTAGGAAAAAAACCACTGCCATGCTGAGCCCCGAATTCCAAGTCTCTTATGGATAGACGGAGAGTTTTGTTTTTATCTGTATCAAATGCTGCAGAGAGGTCAAACAGAAGAAGCCAGATTGTTTGGAATCCAGGAGGTTGTTCTGAGACAGATGAAGTGATAGCTCATTGTAGACACAGCACTCAAGGACTTTATAAAGATGTCCTCCGAGATTATTGGAATTTGTCTAATGGAAGGATGAAGTACCCAAGAAGAGATAAAAGGGTGTCTATGTTTGAATTGGACACTCTGCTCAGCAATGTATCAATAAAGGTTCCAAGTGACCCCAGAGGACTAAATAAAACAATGAGAAGGATGTTCAGCATAGAGGAAACCGTGACTGCATGGAACTCAAATGAAGAGATAGTAAGATGCATGATAGATGGCAGCCATCACCTCAAACTCAATCCCACCAAAACTGAACTAATATTCATTCCAGGAGATTCTTCACCACATCAGGATCTTGCTATTTACCTGGACAACTCGCAGCTCTCTCTTTCTACAACAGCCCGCAACCTTGGAGTAACAATAGACAACCAACTCTCCTTCTCGACTCACATCAGCAATCTTTCCCGCTCATGTAGATTCCTTCTCTACAATATCAGAGGAATCCGCCCTTATCTGTCAACACAGGACACCCAGATACTGGTTCAGTTCTTAGTAATCTCACGACTGGATTTACTGTAACTCCCTTCTAGCTGGTCTACCACTATGTACCATCCGACCTCTAAAACTCATACAAAATGCAGCAGCACCACTGATCTTCAACATTCCCAAATTCTCTTACCCCACCCCTTTGGAATCCCGTTCCCTCCACTGGCTCCCAGTAGCTGCACGCATCAGGTTCAAAATACTGATGCTGGCCTACAAAGCCAAACATGGAGTAGCACCATCCTACCTCACCCTTATTACTCCAGCCCTTATTACTCCTCGCACTGCACCTCGTATACTCCGAGCCTCCATTACTGTTCGTCTGGTCCCCCCAGCAACCAGGCTGGTTGCTGGTCTCTGCAGAATGAATAGGTTTTCATAAGCCTGTAAGAGATGGTTACTGGGATAATTATTTGATACATGAAAACAGTTTGGTAAGAGGGATGAGGAGAAGAAGAAGAGTAGGTCCAAGGTTTGGATGAAAAGGCTGGAGTGACTCACTATAAATCACTAAACCCTGCCCCTGAGCCCAGCTCCCTAATTCACATCTCAGGGGAACCCAAAACTATCACTGATTGACTACCTCTGTAATATTATATATATTATGTAGCAAGCAAATATTTTATCAATAAAGCTAATATGTTGGAAACTGGACTTTATTAAGGGTCAATTTGTGATGGCTACAGATCTAGGTATGTCTTCTCTATGATTGTGGGTAATCTGAACCACTGTTCTGGTACTTGCGTCCTGACTGTTCTCTCACAATTTATTCAAAAGAATGTAAACCTATAAACTTGAGCTCAATATACCAAACATGCCAATACAAATGGAATGAAGAGAAGAAATTATTTCACATAATTTCTGTCATTTTTACAGTGTACCCTGTAACAGTTGATATTTTCCAAGCTGCAAATACACAGTTGGCGTGTCCTCTTTATAATAAACAACATTTAATGTATTTCTTGTATGCCTTGCCTTGTGTTTCCTGATTCCCTTCATTGGGTCCATCTGTTCTTATTGGCTTAATCCTAGCCATGTCCTGCCCTCATTTGGTCACTGTCTTTTACCCTTGGTTCATGTGTAGCGTCTGTGTAAGGGTCCCTGTACCCTGTTTTGCTACTAAATCCCCGTGTTAGTGATTCGTGCTTTTGCGTCCTTCCTTTCCTGCCTTGCATCCCTGACAAACATGTTACATTGAGCGAATGTATTTTTTTCTTCAGCAAAATAAAAGTTTTTCAGTGATGAGCATTCAATTAATAGGTCTCAACCAAACAAATGTAATTTCAGAGAAACTGAAAGTATAAAATGCATGTATTTAAACACATAGATGATGAAGACAACGAGGGAGAGCAAAACACGTGTTTGTGCTTATAGCCTACAGACATAATAATAAAATACTTATAAATACTTATTATACTTTATAATAATAAAATACATATAATAACCAAGGAATCTCCTTGGACTTTAGCTATAAAGTGAGGATCAAGCTGTAACACTTCAAAGCATTTAATTCTAAGTGTCTATTGAAAAGAGGTTCGATTATGACTTGAATGGGAACTCAAAATTAACCTAAATAACAGAACGTAACCAAATTTATAAAATTATCTAAATTGTAGGCCTAAACGAGAAGAGGTGTTGTCAGGATTGCCTGCAGCTGGGCTCCACACCTGACCCAAATCCTGACGCCCCATAAATGCCGGAAGTTTCCGCCCTTTCGGGGTCGCTGGCATTTTCGTGAACTCTATGCACGAACTTGACCTTGTTTAGTTTTATGTGTTTTGAGTTCTGGCAATCGCCACACGCCTACGGGTTTGTTTATGTTCTTTATTTAAGTTAAATTCGTTTTCGGCCACCGCGCCAGTCTTTATTTGTGTTTATTGTTTATTTGTTAATAAAAACCCCTTCCCAACATGTCAGACCTCTGCGCTTCCTTCCCTCGTAAGTCCGTAGACGTGACAGGTGTTCATAAACTCTATTTAATGACCATTAATATACATTTAACTGAAACATGTATATGGTAAATATAATAATATTGTGTAACATAAAAAACGTTTTACAAGATAATTTAATTAAATTTATTTATTACTCTCAATACAGTACATGTATACAGTATCTTGTTCCAATTTCTTGTTCCATTTCACCATGTTTTCAATATATTTACAGTGACTACATGCAAAATAAATAACGTGAAAGTGAATATAAGAACTTTTTATTTAAAAATCTTTTATCTGGCCAAATATGTATTAATGTATATATAGCATTTACAACTGTTCAACATGCCATTTTATCTAATGAAATCAATTAAATGAAAAGTTCTATACAAATTAAGACCAATGAATAACAAAGAGAAACCGATCAGATGAAAATAGATGAATGATACTGGCCAGGCGCAAACTAAGTACAAAACTTAAAAGCAAACAATCCAAGGAAGCCTGCCTGACTTAGACAGATAAATTATTGGTTGCAGGAATAAACTAGGAAATAAAAATATGCCACTTATTGAGTCTTTGAAGCATTTCATCTGATCTGAAAGGGAACTCAACTGAAGCCCAAAATAAGGAAAATAAGCAATGACTGTAGTGAGTAAAATGAGTAAAATGACACTGAAAGCCTTCCTCTTCATCTGGTCCATGGTGTCAGTGTTTGCTTGACCTGGTTTGGGTTTTAAGAGAACCCTAATCATGGCCAGAGTGCAGATGATCATAACAGTGACAGTCAGGCACAAGGGAACGACATAGACGTGGTACAGTGAAGCCCAGTTAATGCCAAATGCGGCCCAAACGAAGGAAACCAGCCACAGAATCACAGTGCACATCACTCGGTACTTCTGACTCTTTGCACTCATGTAGGCAACAGGGTGGACAACAGCCAGGTAGCGCTCCACACAGATACAACACAGGAACATTACACGGCCGAAAAAAAGGCAACACATCGAGTAGGCAGACACCAAAAAGAACATTTTACTGCAGTAAGCTTTTGAGACTATTGAGAGAATGGAAGTGGCGCTCAACAAAAGCTCCATGGCCGTCTGGTTAAGTGTTAAGAGGTCAGACGATAGCAAGCGATTTGTAGACATGGCTTGTCTAGATGCTAACCAAAGCACCCAGGAATTTAAAGGCAGAAAAAGGATTAAAAGTAGAAAAACGAGAGCAGTGTGTAAGGTCTGAGACAGAGGAGCAATAATTCTACACATGTCTGACATACACCATGTGCTGTTGAATGACAAAATTGTTGCCGCATTAGCCATTCTTCTCCTGTGCGAAGTAAGCATTAATATTCCCAGTCAAGACAGCCTTTTCAAAGTTGTAAATGAAAACACAAGTCAGCATAAACAGACGTCCTGGATAAACTGGAGGTTTCAACAGACCTGGATGTTTTATTCGATGGTTCTGCTGCCCAGGCAATGGAAACTTTATACTTTTTATTTTCCGATTCAGTCTGCTATCAAATCATTGATTTCGATATGATTCCTTTAGCCTGATAGTTGAATGTCTGAAACACTCAGTTGAGGGCAATATCAGGTGGGTGGGGACCGTGTCAGTACGTAGAAAAAAAAATGCAAAATCCAAGTCTGTTCTGTTGAACCTGTTAAAATGTCATCATTTCCAGTGAATTTACTTCAATTTACTTCATTTCATTTTTTTCAACCTTAGACTCTCATGCTGTGAGTGTACTGTTTTAAGTCAACTATGATGTAATCTGGAAATGTTGCGTTATTGTCTTTCATATTTTCTGCTACCCTTGTGTGCTACTGGAAATATCATACTTAGGAGTTCTGAGCGCAAAAATTGTGAAACAAAGTCATGTTTCAAATGGGAAACTCAAATTTGCAGATGATGCCCGAGTTGTCATGCAGAAACGTAGTGCAGGGCAAATCGCCAGTAGATGGAAAGATGACATTATATGTTACATTATACCTATCATAAACACACCATTTTGTTTAACCATTCATGTTTAATTTCTTAAACTTGTGGCAGCATTATTTCATAACGCATTGGCCACAAAACAGGTTTTGACCACTTCCACATACAAACTAATTTCCCAGATCACCACTGGACGGTGTAAAAATGATTGTGGAACTGGGAATTGCAAATACAATAAAACCGAAGGTTTGTCATAAAGCAAAATTCAGCCTATTATTGCTAATGAATCAAGAATGTCAGCAAAGGCAGTGTTTTATTTATAAGAATGTCATACAAGGAAGCCTTCCCAGTTTAGACAAAAAAATAACCGGTTGCAGTAAGAGGCTAGGAAGTAAAAGAACAAGGCAAACTGGCATTGAGAGGCACATTTCGTAAGCTGTAAAACGGCCAACGTGAAAAACACAAAATGGAACGTAGCCAGTTACTGTAGTGAGTAAAATGAGTAAAATGTGATTGAAAGCCTTCCTCTTCATCTGGTCCAAGGTCTCAGCATTTGATTTACCTGGTTTAGGTTTTAGGAGAACCCTGATCATGGACAGAATACAGCCGACCATAATAGTGAGAATTATGCATAAAGGCAGCATGTAAAAAGCATGTATCGTGGCCCAATTTATGACAACTCAAGCCCAAGCCAGTGCAGTTAAAGAGAGAACCCCAACGCACATCACTCTGTATTTGTGAATCTTTGATCTCATGCAGGCAATGGGGTGAACAACAGCCACATAGCGCTCCACACAGATGAAACAGAGGAACATCGAACGGCCCAAAAAAGTGCAATGATATGTAGCTGACCAGATTTCTGATTATATCATTGCATACGAGATTAAGTATTAATAAAGAAGAAAAAGAACAGTACAGCAACTCCGCGGCAGTCTGGGTAAGGTTCATAATGTCTTTTGATGTCGAGCATCTGGTTCCGAGCCAAAGTATCCAGGCATTCAAGGGCACAATAATGAGTGTAAGTAGCTCAAGTATTACATAGTAAAGGAGCAGTGGAACAGGAGCAATAGCTCTGCATCTATCAATATAAAAGTATCTTCGCTGAAATGAAGAATTCGTCATGTTGACGTCTGCATTCGCCATTTTAATCTGCAGCCACAAAAACATGTATCACATGCAAGGTAGTTGTCAAACTTGTCTTAAATTTTTAAACGGTTCCAAATATATCCATTATGGAGGATATTTTTATGGTTTACCAACAGACCTTTGAACAGGCTCATCCGATGTCATCTAGAAGAAGACAGAAGATTGTTAATTTTCTCTGCAGGGTTCAGTATGATGCTCCTGGTCAGGTAATGTTAGTGAAATGCTCTGGCAAGATGAGATGAATGGCAGCTCTATTTCCATATATGGAAAAAAAAGCCAACATTTTCACACAAGCTTTAGCCTTTGTAATGAATGGTATAATCTGGTGGAAACACCACCGCACTGGCAGTTGCTGGACTGAGTCAGCCCTGTTTTCTCATTCATCTTCTGATTTTGGATATCTCTGTAACCATCATGGAGACTGCTTTTCTGCATGTGGCAAAAAAATATTATTATCTAGATAATATTATTATATTAAATAGATAGATTATATAGATAATATTATAGATAGATTATATAGATAATATTATTATCTAAAATGTTATTGTATTCATTATATTTTTAGTTTTTATGACTTAATCTGTAAATTTAAACATTTGAAAAACATGTCTATTCTCATGTCGTCAAAGCACAAAAAATCTGTAGTGGCAAATGTTCCCCAGAGGATGTCACCACAACCCATGCTTCATTAGGGCATTCTATGACACTCGCTTGCAGTCTTCCTGCACCCACCAGTGCTCATAAGCTCCCTCCCTCACTGGCTCCATGTCACCTCCCTTCCATTGTGCCATTTTTCTCAGATTGGTTGACAAGTTCTGCCTCAGCACCAGTGGCACAACGCCTGGTCCAATCTCCCACCGTCCTGTTGGTCCCAGTGGGTTGCCAGGTCTCCTAATATCATAGCCTGGCCCCATCTTTCCACTTGTCATGTTGGTCTAAGAGGCGTTGCCAGGTTCAGAATCTTTTCTACTCTTTCCCTCTCTCTCTTCCTCCCTTCCTTTAATTTGGGTTTTTCTTTATCACAGTACTAGAAGAGTAATCTACCTGTGTTAATAAATTAGATGCCTCTATATGTCCAGGTAACACCAGATTAGTTAAACACATTGCTAATAAATATTGGAGTCAGACAAATGAGCTCATCGCATGTCTCTGATGTCTACCGCTGTCCTCACCCTCTTCCCCATTGTCGAGATGGAATTCCTGTTTCTTTGTTGTTCTTTGTTGGGGTTATTTCAGGATTACATTGCACTGTTACTGTTCTTTTTTTAAACTTTTCTGTATATATCGTTATTTCTTTGTGTTGGATTGAGCATGTTTTCCATCAAGATAAATATATTATTTATTTTATATTTTTTCAATATTATCTTTTTTTGTGTTTTGAAGGGGTTGTCCATTTTTTTTGAAAGGCCACTTCCACAATCAAGTTTAGAAGGTGTTACAAATCATAAGGATTTTGGAACCGGGAGTCGATCTTACAACGTCTTACACATGCATTTGTTGCCTCATTAGTGTTAAGAGTCAAGAGTCAAAATCTCACATGAATAGTGCAAAACATCAACTAAAGTTAAAAATAAATTTAATAATCTTTGCAATGCCTAAAGACAGTCACAAATGCTACAAAACTTATAAACACAATTGCACTAAAAGCCTATCTATTCATTTTAGCCCAAATCTGTCTGTCAAACATGAATCTTGCTTCATACTAATATCCCTCATGATCCCAAGTTTGCTAGAACGTTTATAAGAATGTAATCCAAGGAAGCCTGCCCAATTTCGACAAATAAATGACTGGGGGCAGCAAGAAGCTAGGAATAAAAAGAAAAGCGCAAAGCGGCATTGAGATGCACATTATGTAAGCAGTACAATTTGAAAGTTGAAATAAACAATACGGAACATATCCAATTACTGTAGTGAGTAAAATGAGTAAAATGGCATTGAAAGCCTTTTTCTTCATCTGGTCCATGCTGTCAGCATTTGATTTACCTGGTTTAGGTTTTAACAGAACCCTAAGCATGGCAAGAGTGCAGATGGTCATTACAGTGAGCGTTATGCATAAAGGCACCATGCACAAAACATACAGTGTGGTCCAGCTTAAGCTAATTCCACCCCAAATCAATGCAAGTAACCAGACAACCCCAACGCACATCGCTCTGTATTTATGAATCTTTGATCTCATGTAGACGATGGGGTGAACAACAGCCACATAGCGCTCCACACAGATGAAACAGAGGATCATTACACGGCCAAAAAAAAAACTTAATGATGTGAAGACGACCAGAATTTTCATTATATCATTGCATACGAAATTTATGAGTATCAATAAAAAAGTAGAAGAGCAATACAGCAACTCCGTGACAGTCTGAATAAGGTTCATGATGTCTGTTGATGCCAATCGTCTGGTTCCTAACCAAAGTGCCCAGAAGTTCAAGGGCACTAAAAAGATTATAACTACATAAAGTAAAACCCAGTACACGAACAGAGGACTGGGAGCAATAGATTTGCATTCATCAGTGAAAAAGCATGGCTGTACAAATGAAGAATTTGTAACATTTATTTCCAGATTAGCCATCTTTACCTGCAACAACAAAAACATTTGTTTTTTTAATATCACATGCCATAATTCTTGTATAATTTTGTATCCTGAACTTTTTCCAGTATACCCTCATGAGAAAAGCGAATACAAACAGACCTTAATGGCTTATCTGACGATTCTCAGTGACTCTAGAGAGTGGCGTCCAAAGATGACTAGCGATTCTTCTCTGCCACGTTCACCTTCAGTGTGCACTTAATCCTCTATGGTCTGGTAAGGTTAATGAAAAACAGTTGAGAACATGAGTTAGATGAATGCTCACTCTATTTCCATATATGAAAAAACACACACAAATGAACACAAGTTCACGTGTTTCAGCTTTAATGGATGGTGGAGTTTGGGCTGGCAGCTCAGGTGTAAGTTGTGCTGTAGTTCAGTCCTGCCTTGTTTCTACATCACCCCTGTTTTCTCTTTTCTCATCTTTTCATTTAATTTAGGGCTGCAACTAATGATTATTTTAATAATCGATTAATCTGGTGATTATTTTTTTTATTAATCGTAGAATCGGATAAAAATAAAATTAAAATAAAATAAGAAAAGCATTCATTTCCAACCCTTTATTCAAAAACAGAACCAAAATCTTTAGAAAGTGCACAAACATGTTGCTCCTTGAGCTGTTATAATAATAATAATAATAATAAAATAAAATAAAAATTGACTAACACAAAAAACATAGCTGCCTGAGCTGCCAGAACGATAAATAATTTATAAAAAAATAAAGAACAATACAAATCAGAAAATTTAACAGGATTGTTTGAATGTCAGAACTTGTTCTCTACACTACACTGCAGATGCACACACTCGCAGACGCACACACTCACAAACTCTCGCACTAACACACACACACACACACACTTTTCTAACTTAGTAGTTTTGTCCTGATTTCAGTCCAAATCTCTAAAAAATCTTAAATCAAGATACATTTACTAGACACATGAAAAAGCATAAGAAATGATGTCCTGTTTTCTGATAAAACATCTCAAAATTAAGTTATTGTTTGTTTAAAACAGTCAAAATTATCTGCCAATGGGGTAAGAAAACTAATTTTAATGAGATATAATCTCAAACAGAAGTTTTAAGCATCACTTAATTTTCTCATGCCATTTTTCTTGTCTAGTAATCTTGATTTAAGATTTTTTAGATATTTGGACTGGAAACGAGACAAAATTACTATGTAAGAAAAGCTTTTTTTGCAGTGTAGCTATACATGACAACAGATTGAAAAATGACTGGTCCAAAAAAGGCTAGTGAATAAAAACATGTCTTTAGTCTTTTAATGCAAAGTAACTATAGCACCCCTGCTTTACTACTGTTATTTACGAGCTAACGCTAACTTGTCATGCTTGTCAAGCTGGATGACGGGTAAACATTTACATTTACAGCATTTATCAGACGCCCTTATCCAGAGCAACTTACAATCAGTAGTTACAGGGACAGTCCCCCTGGAGACACTTAGGGTTAAGTGTCTTGCTCAGGGACACAATAGGCAAGTCGTCCCCGCGGAGACGCAGAGAACAGTCCGAACGCTGTTTCATCCCCCCTCCACACCTGTAGGTGGCGCTGTAAGTCCCCATCTAGTTCTCCTCCGCAGCGAGTTAAACACCAGCACCAGGGACATTACGTTCCTCACTTCAAAACGGAACAAAAGTAGGATTCTGTAGTGACTTCCCCTGCTGCTGAACTCCCTTCCTCCTCATCAAACACGCGTTTCAGGTGCTGGATCATTGCCGTGGTGCTCCCGTGCCGTGCCATGTCTCTTTTGCATATTTTCGTGCAAGATTTCTCTGCCTCCGCCATGTATCTGTCCTCTACCTCCGTTTTTTTTTTTTTTTTTTTTTTTGCTCCGCGCTGTCTATGAAGCGCCAAATTCAGCTAGCATCTGTGCGCGAGAGAGACCGAGTGTGTTCACTCCGCTCCGCGCTCAAATATATATATTTTTTTAAATAATCAAACGTCTCCGCGTCGTGCGACATAACGAATCGATTAGAAAATTCGTTGCCAACTCTTTTAGTAATCGATTTTTATCGATTCAATCGATTCGTTGTTGCAGCCCTAATTTCATTGCTTATTTTGGAGTTCTCATGAATCGTTCCTGATTATTTTCTTTGTTATGTCCCTAGGGCCGTTGTGGTTTGTGTCACCATGTGATGCCACCATGTGATGTCCACAGGATGCATTTAAGGACTCCTACTTCACAAAAAGGCATCCTTGTTCTCATGGAGGAGAGGAGATTATTGTGTTGTTGTGGGGATTTTGTGGAGAGATTTGGAGATCTGTTAGTTTTGTTGCCTCGTGTATCTTGGCCCCTCTCTCTTCTCAGTCTGTGTTCTCCGTCTTGGCCCCTCGGTGGTGGAAAGAACTTCCCCTCGAGGTCAGAACAGCTCAGTCACTGAGCACCTTCAAACAACAGCTCAAGACCTTCCTCTTTAGAGAATATTTAGATTAAATTGTAAACTTCTTATTGTCTGACTTTATGTATAGAGACTACAACAGAGTGAATAAAAAGATTGTATTCGTAGTTGGGGGTAGTGAGAGGAACAAAGCAGGAGCAATTTAAGGGGAAAAAAAGGATTTATTCATGATTTAAGTAACCGAAAAGAAGAAACAAATACAACTAAACACACCGAATAACAGAAATGAACTGACCTAACAATAGCACATCCAGCAGAACATGTATAATGGTTGATCAGACCATTAATGACACACAGGGGAAAAAAATGTCACCCGCATACCCAAACCCCACATTGTTTTTTCTGTCAATTCGAGGAAATGAACATACGATTCATATTTCAGCAGGACTAGGACTGTGACTTTCATGTGTGGGATATCGCTATTGTGCTCCCAGACCAGTATGGCTGGCATCCACATCAAGAACAATAGGCTAAACTTTTCAAAGGTCAAGGTGAGTGCAGTCCCCAACCACCTCTTTAGCTCTTTTTCACTCAAGTTCTTCCAAACCTTGTTCAGTAGCTGTCCTCTGAGTCTTGGTTCCAGCCCCCACAACCAAGCAGTCCAACAGAGCTGCTAATTGTCACGTTCCCATCCAGATGGCAACCACCACTACAGTCGCCCATCTACTGACTCTGATTCACCAGCCTGGCATGTCTGTGCATGTGCCATCATGCAGAAGCCCTGACAGAAACAGGAAACTGTCCAAGGTACTTCTGAGACCAACCAAGGTGAGCGCCAGCCTTCTGCGTTGCACCTTAATAGCTTTTACAAAGCTCATTGCCTTATGCCTAAAGCTGGAGAGAGTACTACAGCTCTGATGAACCTGTGTGGCAACAGTGCTGAAGACTCCATATGCAAAGAGCCTCAGAGGCTACAGGCTCTGAAATCCCACCTGATGAAGACCCTTGAAGAACAGCTTTAAATGTATGCGTTTTCATTTTAGATACTTAGCGTACACCCAAAAAAGCAACTGCACAGGTATCTTTTTTTTTTCTTGTTCCCACCACTGCATAGAGAAAACAGGGCCCTTCAGAATGAAAATAATCTTCATGAAAATTATTATTAATTTTACATCATGTAGAGTAGGGTCATTGTTCCAGTATAGTTACAGGACAGACAGAACAGTTGTGGTTTATTTTACTTGTGAAAAAGGAAAAAGGAATTTCACAAAACAAATAAAGAATGTTCACTAGCAAAAAAAACGAATTGGCAAACTTTGTAGAGCCAAGACAGATGAGTCAGGTAAAGTATACAGGGCAAAACAAGGTGATGAAATCTGTGGAAAAAAAAATCTGCCTCTACCAGTTTTCTGGTAGAAACATGGCGTAAGATGATAACTTTTAAATTTCTACATTAAGTGACATGCTTTAATCAAGTCCATTACAGAAATATAAAAGGTCTTGCTTTTATTTATTTTTTAGATTTTGCTGTTCAAGCTTTTAATAATTACTTGATCTAATTAATATCACTTGACTATAGCTGCAGTAGTTATTATTATTATTTTGAGATTATATAGGATTACATAACTATTGTTCTACTGTATTCTTCTTTTTAAAAAAACATACTGTATATCATTATTTCCTCTTAATGCATTAAGCATGTTTTTAAGACAAAGGAATTTCCCTTGAGAGTTTTCCTTATTTTATTTTTTTTAAAACCTGCAGCAACATTTTTTCATAAAGCATAAAATAAAAAGTTGTCAGTTTATTTGGAAAGGCCATTTCGACAAGCAAATGATTTTGGAACCGGCCACTTGGAAAGTGCCAAATTTACATTAGTGTTAGAAAAATGTTTTCCTTTTCTATCAGTTTAAATTAATTTCATCCAAGTGAAAATCTCACATGAATAGTGCAAAACATCAACTAATGTTAAAAAATGTAATAATCTGTTACAATGTAATAATGTAAAAATATAATAATCATGAATGCTACAAAACATCGTAACATCTAAATTAAAATCATATCCATTAAATTTTAGACCCAAATCTGTCTGTCAAACATGAATCTTACTTCATACTAATATCCCTCATGATCCCAAAATTTATTAGAACCTTTATAAGAATGTAATACAAGGAAGCCTGCCCAATTTCAACAAAAAAACGACTGGCTGCAGAAAGAGGCTAGGAATTATAGCAACAATGCAAACTGGCATTGAGACACACATTATGTAAGTGTTAAAGGGGATAACCTGAAATACGCAATATGGAATGTATCCAATTACTGTAGTGAGTAAAATGAGTAAAATGACATTGAAAGCCTTTTTCTTCATCTGGTCCATGCTGTCAGCATTTGCTTGACCTGGTTTAGGTTTTAACAGAACCCTCATCATTCCAAGAGTGCAGATGGTCATTATAATGAGAGTTAGGCCTAAAAGCACTACGTAAAAAATATACGATGTGCCCAATTTTAAGCCAACTCCACCCCAAATCAATGCAAATAACCAGAGAACCCCAATGCACATCGCTCTGTATTTATGAATCTTTGATCTCATGTAGATGATGGGGTGAACAACAGCCACATAGCGCTCCACACAGATGAAAAAGATAATCATTACACGGCCAAAAAAAACTGAATATGTTGTGAAGCTGACTACAATTTTCATCATATCATTGCATACAACATTTATGAGTATCAATAAAAAAGTAGAAGAGCAATACAGCAACTCTGAGACAGTCTGAATAAGGTTCATGATGTCTGTTGATGCCAATCGTCTGGTTCCTAACCAAAGTACCCAGAGGTTCAAGGGCACAAAAAAGATTAGAAATACATAAAGTAAAGCCCAGTACATGAACAGAGGAATGGGAGCAATAGATTTGCATTCATCGGTGAAAAAGCATGGCTGTACAAATGAAGAATTTGTCTCCGTATTAGCCATCTTTACCAGCAACAACAAAACCTTTTTCTTTTCACATGAAATGCCGTAATTCGTGTATAATTTTGTATTGTATTCTAAACAAACAGACCTTAATGGCTTATTTGACGATTCTCAGTGACTCTAAAAAGTGAAGTCCAGAGATTCTCTTCTGCCAGTGTGCACTTGATCCTCTATGAGCTGGTAAGGTTGATGAAAAACTAAGGCGAGGTGTTGAATTAGATGTGGGCAGTGGGACATGAATTAGATGAATACTCACTCATTTCCATATATGAAAACACACACACAAATGCATAAATTCATATGCATTTCAGAATTTGGGCTGGCAGCTCAGGTGTAAGTTGTGCTGTAGTTCTGTCCTGCCATGTTTCTACATGACCCCTGTTTTCTCTTTTCTCAACTTTTTCTCGTTCTCGTTAATCATTCCTGATTATTTTCTTTAATAAAACAACTTTTGGATAAACAGTGACTACTCCCCTCCCCAGGTAACAACCTCATATGGGTGGTACACAGGTGCCAGACCATATCTGCCCCATCTTTATATGAACCCAAGAGCTCATATAATGAGCATAAGCTGCCCTATGATGTATGCACCATCATGAAAAAAGAGCAACTTTGAACTTCAGGGAACTGAACAGACAATCGTTTGGCAGACTTGTCCAGCCATTCATGTTAGAGGCAAAAGTGTGTGTTGGGAGCAAGTCAGCGGACATTTAGCTGGATGTATTTAAAGATTGGATGAAGTCAATAGTAGTTTATAGTTTAATTAAGAAACAGAGAAAAACATTAATGTATAAGACTTTATTCATGGCAAGTTGATTTTTATTAAATGCTTCTAACAAAACATCTTCAGAAATAATCAAAAGTAGTGTCTGTTCTTCTACAGCATAATAAGTATTTATGTAAACTAGTTCTATATAATCAGTCTACAGATAAAATTAGAGTTGAAATTAGAGTTGATCATGATTGAGATGGCTGTTGAATAAAAGCATTTTACTCTTAAATGCATGTAATCCAAGGGAGCCTGCCTGACTTAGTCAAATAAATGACTGGCTGCAGCAAAAGACTGGGGAAGAAAAGAATGAGACAAACCGGCAAGGAGATGCACAACACCTCAATATCAGTGGTGCCTAGGTTAAATGCACAGAAAGAAAAATAGGCCAGTATTGTGGTGAGTAAAATGATTAAAATGACATTGAATGCCTTCCTCTTCACATGGTGCATGCTCTCAGCATTAGCATGACCCGGTTTAGGTTTGAAGAGAACTTTACTCATGGCCACAGAACAGCTGATCATAACAGCGAGAGCTGCACATAATGGGATCAGAAAAAGCATGTTGAGAGTCTCCCACGAAAGGCCAATTACGCCCCAAGCAAATGAAATTCCCCAGAGAACCACAGTGCACATCGCTCTGTATTTCTGAACCTTTGACCTCATGTAGATGATGGGGTGGACAACAGCCAGGTAGCGCTCCACACAGATACAGCAAAGGAACATCAAGCGACCAAAAAAAAGGGAGTTTGTTACAAAAATGACAACGCAACTTACAATATAATTGCATGTTAAAGGTAATACTGAGAAAAATATATAAGAAAAGCTTAATAAGAGCTCCATTGATGATTGGTTAAGACCCAGGATGTCTACTAACGCCGAGCGTTTTGGAGACATGGCCTGTCTGATTTCTATCCAAAGCACCCCGGCATTCAAGGGCAGAAAAACCACTATAAGTAGAACAGTTAGGACTTCATGAAGGTAGTAAGAAGCAGGAGTAAGATCTCTACAGATGTCTGTAAAAAAACATTCAACGTTGGGTGAGGAATTTCTTCTGGTATTTGCCATCGTTACCTGTGGAAAAATGAACATCACATTTCTTTGTTACAGGACATTCTACATGCAGGTTCTTTCTGGAGGAAGAAAAGTGAAGTTATGTGCACACAGATGAGATATGTGGATGTAAAGATAAGAGGCTAAGAAATAGACCTTGATTGCTTATCTGGTGATTCTCAGTAAAATGTTTCTGTTGGACACAAGTAAATGATGTTCTCTCCTGCTCCGCCGATCAGCTTACACTCATCTTGGTCTGAGGAGCTTAGATTGAGGTGGTGAGGTTTTTCAGGAACTATATTAAAGGAACGCCCAAGTTATTTACATAAAAGGCCAACTAATCTCAGCTGTCCAACACGGTAACAACATTAAAAAAAATATCTTTTAGCCTTTTTTTGTTGTCAAATTCTCCCACAAACTACTTTCTCTTTGTGGATGATTTCAACCTGCAACTATCAATACTAGAGCCAATACTGGGAGCAAATGCATCAATAGAGCCGGCATCTTGGGAGCTTTTATCTTGAATAAACGTCTATCAGGGCAAAAGTGGAATACAGAATTCTTGTACCATAAGCAGGAGCTTTTGAGAAGCCACAAATATATTTTCAAATATTATCTTCAAAATGTAATTTGCATACAGGTATTTTTTCATTCGAAATAAACTTAAACTACACTCCTACTACATGCAGAATAATGCAAATACAAACACCACAAAAAACACCCTGGCAATCTTCACGATAATCCCTGTAGCATTACCACAATTATATTTAATCCAAAGCAACAGGCATTTGTAAGGATTTGTAGACAACTAAACAATGAACTGTACACAATACATTTTTCAGACAAGGAAAATACTTTCTTTTATATATTTAACATGAAATAATATGAACATCTATTTACACTTTTATCTTTTAGGTTGACTTTGTGGGCGGAATTGAAGCCCACCAGCTCCACCTACCATCTGCCTATTGGTCACCACCACCTATATAAAGAGACTTCGGATGGTGTTCTGGAAGTCCCCAGGGTCTGCTAGGCCCTTACTGTTTCCACGGAGATCTGCAAGGAGCTCTGTTGGGGATCTCATTTGTGTGTATTGCTGCTTTGTGTGATGGACCCTTTGTTGTTTGCCTGTGTTAGCCTGTTAGCTTTACATCCCCTTTTTGTTGCCTTGTGCATGTTTGAGTTATCCCCGCTTGACCATCCCTTCCTTTAGGCTGTTTTGATGTTGGTTAGCTGTCCTGAGACCGCTGTTCTATTGTACCTGTTAGCACCCTGTAAATAAATGCACTGATTGTATCCTTTGGTCCTGTATGAAACAGCGGACCTCCTCCTCTCCACACCCTTGTCGCGTTTCTTAAACCCCTAGACCCCTAGGAACGTGACACAAGTCTGTGAAATATAAGTCATGCTTATGTTATTTGTGCTTTATGAAATTTTATTAACTTGTTATAACATTTATAAGAATCTAATCCAAGGAAGCCTGCCCAATTTTGACAGATAAATGACTGGTTGCATCAAGAAGCTAGGAAGTAAAAGAAGAATGTAAATCGGCATTGAGAAACAGATTATATAAACAGTCCTTAGGAAAAGTTGCAATAAACAATATGGAACATATCCAATTACTGTAGTGAGTAAAATTACTAAAATGACATTGAAAGCCTTTTTTTTCATCTGATCCATGGTGTCAACCTTTGCTTGACCTGGTTTAGGTTTTAAAAGAACCCTAAGCATGGCAAGAGTGCAGATGGTCATTATAGCGATCGTTATGCATAAAGGCATCACGTAAAAAGCATACAATGAGATCCAATTTATGGCAATTCCACCCCAAGTCAATGCAGTTAATGAGACAACCCCAACACACATCACTCTGTATTTATGAATCTTCGATCTCATGTAGACAATGGGGTGAACAACAGCCACATAGCGCTCCACACAGATGAAACAGAGGAACATTACACGGCCATAAAAAGCAACAAATGTTGTGTAGCTGTACAGAATAGTGATTATGTCATTGCATACAAGATTTATAAGAAACAATAAAAAACAGGAAAGGCAATACAGCAACTCGATGGTAGTCTGGGTAAGGTTCATGATGTCTGTTGAGGCTAAGTGTCTGGTTAATAACCAAAGTACCCAGATATTCAAGGGCACCAAAATAATTACAACTACAAAAAGTAAAACCCAGTATATCAACAGAGGAATTGGAGCAATAGATTTGCAAACATCTAATAAAATGCACATTTGTACAAATGAAGAATTTGTCACATTTATTTCCAGATTATCCATCTTTACCTGCAGCAACAAAAACATGATTTTTAAAAAATATCACATTATATTTGTGTGTAATTTTGTATTGTATAATGAACTTTTTCCAGTATACCCTCAGAAGAAAAGAGAACATAAACAGACCTTAGTGGCTTATCTGCCAATTCTCAGTGAATTTAGAGTGGCATCCAGACATGAGAAGCGATTCTCCTCTGCCACGTTCACCATCAGTGTGCACTTGATCCTCTATGGTCTAAAAGGTTTATGAAAAACTCAGGCAAGGTGTTGAGCAGTTGAGAACATGAGTTAGATGAATGCTCATTCTATTTCCATATATGAAAACACACACACAAATGCACACAAAAGTTCACATGTAGTTCAGCTTTAATGAATGGTGGAATTTGATGGAAAAAACATGGCTGGCAGCTCAGGTATATCACTTCGTATGTAAGTTGTGCTGTAGTTAAGTCCCGCCTTCCATCTGTATTAAGCCTGGCTTATTCATTTTAATTTTCTGCATATTTTGGAGCTTTCATGCCTGAAAAAAAAGGTCAAAGAACAGGCATTTGTAACAGAAATTTAGATGGACGTAAATACTAATATTTTATACTTTAGCTGAATACGAATACTATGCTATAGTTAATCACAGCTGTCACATCTCAGGGTTCAAGGGCGAAGAAGGAAGAAAAGCAAGACATTTTGAAGCGTAAGAATTTATTATTAATACAACAAAAATTGTATGATGTCCATAAATAAAGGAAAACAAAGAAACAGAATCTGACCAGGAAAAGTGTGGCAATAAGGCCAGAAAGTGAAAAAACACAGGTTAGGCTGCAAATCAATGTTGCAGCACCCACTGCTCTTCAAAGAGTCCTGAGTAATCAAGCTTAATTGGCACTGGCTGTGACGGACCAATGGCCCACAATTCCCACCCCTCAATGGCACCGCTCTGAGGCACCCAAGCAACATCACCAGCGCCATCTGGCATAGCAACAGCATCTCCCTTCCAGCAACCTGCACACAATAAAACAGGGCCAAAACTTTCGCGATTTGAAAGGTTCTGGTTCATAGGCGAGTGCGTTACCCAGTAGTTTCCTACTACCCTTTTGAGTGGTATTTGACTGGGTAAAATAGAATTACATTACCTAAAAAAAGGACCACAAAATGGGCAGTGGTGGCCTATCAAGACCGCCAAAGTGACACTGAGGTGCCACGGAGCAAAGTACCGTCGCCACACAATGCTCCCTGGGTGCCTTTTATGGCTGCCCACTGCTCACTAAGGTGATGTGTTAAATGCAGAGGACACATTTCTCTGCTTTAATGTTTCACAATGACTATGACATTACTATCACAATAAAAAAAAAAAAAAAGAAACTTCTCACAACCTATGTTTCAGGTGGTGCCTGGTTGTCCACGGGGCTGTCATCTTAATACCTCACATGCTCATTGGTTGTGAACTCATTCCTCATTTGCTGCTAGGCTTTCTCTGGATTATTTTTGCCTATCGACGATTTCACCTGTTTGACTACTCTTTGGAGTCACTCTTGTCTGTTCCTTGTTGCCCTCAATGCTGTTGAAATTGTTGGATTCGGCAGAAGCCTCTTCTGCCTAATCCCAGACTGATCTGAACCATGGCATTGCCAAACCACTCAATTTTGACTGTGACTACTGTACCTCCAGCTCATTTCCTGTTTCCCCCAGCCATGGTAAAGATTGTTCCTTCTCGTGCCGTGTACTATCCCCACTGCGATCCGCTGCACTTCTGCTTCCCCCTCCTCACCCTGCTTCAAAAGAGCTTGCTACTCTTCTCCCAGCTGTCACATGTTTCCATCCATGTGAGCAGGTTAGCAACTCGGAGATGAGGTAACATGACTCCCATAAATTGGCAAGATGGCCACTACCAGCTGCTCAGTCATTGATTGGCATTTGTCGACTCGACTCGGCTCCTCCCCCAATTCAACTCAGCAAGATTTATCTTGTTTATCTCCTCACCTCTCAACTCTTCCCTCTCATCCTGTCCCTTCCCTAATTCAACCTACAACACGAACGATAACATCTGTGTGGTATTGCGGCTCATGCCGGCTCTCGGTCACATATTAAACCGGAGGAAACTTACCTACCTCCTTGTGTCCAATCGCACCAGGGTTTCTTCTTTCCTCCAACACGTGCTCACATTTTGGTCTCGCGATAGTACAGTGACAGAATGACTGAGCCTTTTGTTTTTTGTTTTGCACAGAGGGGAGTGGCGAGGCACTTCTAACCACATTGTATTTTATCTTTGAGTTGCAGCCTTGCTGCTACTCCACTTCCTGTTTGCAGATCACACTCCTGCTGACCGGCCCCGGTGCGGAATGGGCAGCAGTGCGGTTAAACGGCCCCACGTAACCAGCCTTCGTGCCAGAACTGAAAACATTGTTCTGCCATCCGGGCAGACACATTTAACCACAAGACTCTCTTGTCAACCCTGAAAGGACTTGTGGTGTGGCTCAGCATGGCAGTGGAGAGAACCAACCAACAGCTGGGATGATACCTGCGGTGCTTTGCTTTGGACCATCAACGCACCTGGCCAGGTTACCTCCTTCAAGCAGAGCTGGCCCATAACCTGCAGATCCGCCACCACAGCTCATCGTCGGGAACCCGCCTATATGGCCGAACGAATCATCGACTCTTGCTGCTAGCGTCAGGGGTCAGGGGGTCCAGTATCTGGCTCCTTGATGGCTGAGTACCGGCAGCATACCGACTCGACTCCAGGCCAGTGTGGGGTTGGCCCTGGAGGCGGGGGTACTGTCACATGATTCCATCCATGGTACCGGGTTAGCAACTTGGAGATGAGGTAACGTGACTTCCATAAATTGGCAAGATGGCCACTGCCAGCTGCTCAGTCATTGATTGGCATTCGTCGACTCGGCTCCTTCTCCACCTCAACTCAGTAAGATTTATCCTGTTCATCTCCTCACCTCTGAACTTTTCCCTCTTACCCTGTCCATTCCCTAATTCAACATAGAACAAGAACGACAACATCTGTGTTGTGTTCACAGCTGTCGCCTCGGAAGTTAACATTGGAGAGGTCAGCATCCTGAATAAAACAATTATCCTTGCTGGTTTTTGTTTGCTCCCTATGCTGCTGACTAATTTCTCTGCCCACGACTACTCTTCTATATCTGCCTAACTTCTGACCATTCTCCGCCTTCTGCGTTGCACTACAGGTACACCATAGTGGGTGCTGCTTCTTTGTGGGTGCTCAGTGGTGCTGATCATAATGGGGAGTAAGGCCGGACCTTATTGTCACACACTGTCAGACGCACCCCCTCATGCCTGTAGGCAGACTAGTCACCTCCAGAAATGAGCCCCACCACAATCTTTCATCAGTTTAAATTCATCACATACTAGTGGAAATCTTACATGAATAAAGCAAAACACCAGCTCAAGTTAAAAAAGAAATTAATAATCTTTGCAATGCCAAAAGAGAGTTACAAAATTAAATTAAATCTTTCAGGCAAAACAATCTATGAAATATAAATCAGGCTTTGTAAATGTTATTTGTGTTTTATGAAATTTTATTAATTTGTTGTAACATTTATAAGAATGTAATCCAAGAAATCCTGCCCAATTTTGACAGATAAATGACAGGTTGCATCAAGAAGCTAGGAATAAATAGAAGAACGGAAATTGGCATTGAAAAACAGATTGTATAAACAGTCCTTTGGAAAAATTGCAACAAACAATACGGAACATATCCAATTACTGTAGTGAGTAAAATTACTAAAATGACATTGAAAGCCTTTTTTTTCATCTGGTCCATGGTGTCAACCTTTGCTTGACCTGGTTTAGGTTTTAAAAGAACCCTAAGCATGGCAAAAGTGCAGATGGTCATTATATCAATCGTTATGCATAAAGGCACCACGTAAATAGCATACAATGTGATCCAATTTATGGCAATTCCACTCCAAGTCAATGCAGTTAAAGAGACAACCCCAACACACATCACTCTGTATTTATGTATTTTTGATCTCATGTAGACAATGGGGTGAACAACAGCCACATAGCGCTCCACACAGATGAAACAGAGGAACATTACACGGCCATAAAAAGTGACAAATGTTGTGTAGCTGTACAGAATAGTGATTAAATCATTGCATACGAAATTTATAAGTAACGCTAAAAAACAGGAAAGGCAATACAGCAACTCCATGGCAGTCTGGGTAAGGTTCATGATGTCTGTTGATGCTAAGTGTCTGGTTCCTAACCAAAGTACCCAGACATTCAAGGGCACCAAAATAATTATAAATACAAAAAGTAAAACCCAGTATATCAACAGAGGAATTGGAGCAATAGTTTTGCAAACATCTAATAAAATGCACATTTGTACAAATGAAGAATTTGTCACATTTATTTCCGTATTAGCCATCTTTACCTGCAGCAAAAAAACAAAACAAAACATGATTTTTAAAAAAATATCATGTTATAATTCATGTAGAATTTTGTATTGTATAATTAACTTCATCCAGTATACCCTCAGAGGAAAAGAAAATACAAACAGACCTTAGTGGCTTTTCTGACGATTCTCAGTGACTCTAGAGTGACGTCCACAAATGAGAAGCGATTCTCCTCTGCCACATTCACCATCAGTGTGCACTTGATCCTCTATGGTCTAAAAGGTTTATGAAAAACTCAGGCAAGGTGTTGAGCAGTTGAGAACATGATTTAGATGAATGCTCATTCTATTTCAATATATGAAAACACATACACAAATGCACACAAAAGTTCACATGTGTTTCAGCTTTAATGAATGGTGGAATTTGATGGAAAAAAAACATGGCTAGCAGCTCAGGTGTATCACTTCATGTGTAAGTTGTGCTGTAGTTTAGTCCTGCCTTGCGTCTGTATAAACCCTGTTTTATTCATTTGAATTTTCTGCTTATTTTGGAGCTTTCATGCCTGAAAAAAGTCTCAAAGAACAGACATTTGTAACAGACATTTAGATGGACATAAAAAAATAGATTTTATACTTTAGCTGAATATGAATACTATGTTATAGTTAATCACAGCTGTCACATCTCATGGCTCAAGGCAGAAAAGCAAGACATTTTGAAGGGTAAAGATTTATAAATACAACAAATATGGCACGATGGCCAAAAACGAAGAAAAACAAGGAAGCAACAGAAACTGACCAGGAAGTTTGTGGCAATAAGACCAGGAACTGAAAAAACACAGGTTAGGGTGCACATCAATGTTGCAGCACCCACTGGTGCAGACCTGCTCTTCAAAGAGTCCTGAGTAATCAACATTTACAGCATTTACCAGACGCCCTTATCCAGAGGGACTTACAATCAGTAGTTACAGGGACATTCCCCCCCTGGAGACACTCAGGGTTAAGTGTCCTGCTCAGGGACACGATGGTAATAAGTGGGGTTTGAACCCGGGTCTTCTGGTTCATAGGCGAGTGTGTTACCCACTAGGCTACTACTAGCCAATCAAGCTTAATTGGCACCGGCTGTAATGGCCCAAAGGCCCCGGGACGTCACATTTCCCGCCCCTCAAAGGCATCGCTCTGAGGCGGCCAAACTCCATCACCGGCGTCATCTGGCATAGTGGCAGCATCGCCCTTCCAGCAACCTGCACACAAGAAAACAGGCCCGAAACTTCTGCGATTTGAACCTGGGTCTTCTGGTTCATAGGAGAGTAGTGTGTTACCCTTTTGAGTGGTATTTGAGTGGGTAAAAAAGAAAGGTCATGTGTTAAATGCAGAGGAAACATTTCTGTGCTTTAATGTTTTACAACGACTATAACATCACTATCACAATAAAAAAAAAAAAAAAAAAAACTATGTTTCACCACCCCAACCACAGGGGGTGCCCATTTGTCCACATGGCTGTCATCTTAATACCTCAAGTGCTCGGCTGTTGTGAACTCGTTCTTCATTTCTCTGGATTCCTTTTACCTATCGATTTCACCTTTTTGTGTACTCTTTTGGAGTCGCTCTTGTCTGTTCCTTGTTGCCCTCAATGCTGTCAAAACCATGCTGGAATTCTGAAGCCTCTTCTGCCTAATCCCTGACTGACCTCATCTATGATAAAGATTTTTCCCTTTCTCGCACCATGTAATATCCCCACTGCGATCCTCTGAACTTCTGCTTCCCCCTGCAGGCCTGTCTCCCCGCTCTTCCTCACCCTGCTTCAACAGACCATGCTCCTGTGTTCATGTTCCGGGGCCGCCATGCGAGACCACGCCGGGGAGCCAGCCCGAGGGTCCGGGGCCGCCATGCGGGACAATGCCAGGGAGCCAGGCTGGATACAGCAGGGAAGGAGCCCTGTGGTTACAACCGTCCGCCCCGCCGCCTCCACTGATGGTACTGCTGGGGCTCCAAGGATGTAGCCCTTGGAGGGGGGGCTCTGTCAAGATTGACGGCACCTGGACTCATCACCTGTAACCAATCCGGACAGCGCTTAAAAGCCGGGAATTTCTGCCCCTTGAGGTAACGTGACTCCCATAAATTGGCAAGATGGCCACTGTCATCGTGTATAAAACATTTATCCTTGCTGGTTTCTGATTGCTCCCAATGCTGCTGACCAATTGCTACCCCCCCAACTACTCTTCTGTCTCTGCCTTTGACACATCCGCTTTCTTATGACCATTCTTATGGTCATAAATCTTGTTTCCAGTATGTCCTGCCTCTGCGCTTCATTCCCCCGTCAGCTTGCTGAAGTGACACAATAAGGCAGTATTTGCCTGTGTTGAAGACATTTTGAAAGTCAGTTGGAGATTTTTCATCAGTTTAAATTCATTACAATCTACTGGAAATCTTTCATGAATAAAGCAAAACGTCAACTCAAGTTAAAAATGTATTTAATTATCTTTGTAATGCCAAAAGAAAGACATATAAATACAATTTAATCTTCGCAAAACAAATTCAAACAGTCCTTAAGGGCTTATGTGACGATTCTCAGTGACTTTAGAGAGTGGTGTCCAGAGATGAGAAGTGATTCTCCTCTGCCACACTCATCATCACTGTGCACTTGATCCTCTAAGGTCTTTTAAGGTTAATGAAAAATTTAGGCGAGGTGTTGAGCAGTTGAGAACCTGAGTTAGATGAATGCTCACTCTATTTTCATATATGAAAAATACACAAATTCACAAGTTCACATGTGTTTCAGCTTTAATGAATGGTGGAATTTGGCGTCTGGCAGCTCAGGTTTTTCACCTCAGGGGTAAGTTGTGCTGTAGTTCAGTCCTGACTTGTTTTTATATTATCCCTGTTTTATTCATTTTTTAAAATAAAGATTCCTGCTTATTTTGGAGCGATCATTCCTAATATTTTTTTTGTATTTTAACTGAAGGTTTTAATTTAAAATTCAATTCCTGTGAATTAAAAACATGAATACTATTTTACACTACATCCAGACAGTATTCACAGTTGTCACGTATTGGGGTCCAAGGGGGAAGAAGGCAGAAAAGCAGGACATTTTGAAGTGTAAGGATGTATTATAAATACAACAAAAACAGCACGAGTGACCAGGAAGCGTGTGGCAATAAGGCCAGGAACTAAAACAAACACACACCAAACATACCCAAACCACTCTATGGCCCAAAGGATGTAACAGCATGGTGGTGGCATCGGCCCATCCAGCATCCTGCACACAGGAAACAGGCACATGCAGCCCCTGCCCCTGCACGTCTCCATGCTGCCACCAGGGAGGCAGTCCCAGACCCTCCAGTGACTGCTTTCCGTAGCGCAGGATGGTGCCAGGATGGTGTCCTTCCAATGCCTCCAGCACTCCTCCCCGTGCCAATGCACGTCTCTGCCTCCAGCAGAGTGAGAGAAATGCCCTCTCTCTACATGTCTCTGCTGGGGGTACAGTGGCATCGCGGGTTCCTGTTATACAGTAGACACTCCAGAGTGTAAAGGGGCATGAAGTCAATCACTGGCTTCAAGTCCACCAGCAGAGGGGTTGAGGGGGACAGAGTTCAACTGTTTTTTAATAGGTTCGACAGCAGGCCCCCATTCAACCCCATCAATACCCTGTCAGCAGACAATGCACCCCAAGACCCCACCATCAGCTCCTCATCGTTTCCTGCTCCTTCCCGCACTCACCATCAGCAGAGAAAGGGTGCTGAGGAACCAACCCCACCCCCCTCAGCAGAGTGTGGTGGACAGTTTTGTTGACTGGTGTGATCTAAATCAGCAAAACCAAAGAACTTGTGGTGGACATGAGGAGGTCACCCCAATATCCATCAGGGGAGTGGAGGTGGAGATGGTTCAGGACTATACTTGGACAATGAACTGGACTGGTCACTGAATGCAGTCACTGAAACAGGAAGGTTTAAAGCAGGCTGTACTTCCTGCATAGACTAAGGTCGTTGGGGTCTGTGACATCATGCTACAGATGTTCTATGATTCTATAGTGGCCAGTGCCATCTTCTATGATGTGGTGTGCTGGGGGAAGAACGTAGCTGATAAGAACAGGCTAAACAAGCTGATCAAGAAGGCTGGCAGCATGGTGGGAGTAAAACTGGCACCACCACTCCCGGCTCCTTGAAGCCAAACCCCAACTGTGCACGGTTCTTCAGTTGCTTACAGACCAAACCCGGTATGCACTGCGCTCAACGAGAGGTTTGCACTTCCTCTCTAAAATCAGTTAGTGGGGCTAAAATGCATTTTTTTCTTAACTCCCAGTAGGACAATATTCCACAGCACTCAGAGACTGATAAGATCAGCCTTACCTCCATTCCTGCTTTGTGTCTGCGTTTCAAAGGGTTAGACTGAACACTAGCCTATTCGTCGTGCAAAAATGCACCACAGTCATGATGGTCTGACCAGGCACGTGCTTTTGATTCGCTGGCAAATAAGTAGTGAAGTAATGAGACGAAGGTAGGGTGGTAGTAGCCTAGTGTGTAACACATTTGCCTATGAACCAGAAGACCCAGGTTCAAACCCCACTTATTACCATTGTGTCCCTGAGCAAGACACTTAACCCTAAGTTTCTCCAGGGGGGAGGACTGTCCCTGTAACTAGTCATTGTAAGTCACTCTGGATAAGGGCGTCAGATAAATGCTGTAAAAAAGGTCTGAGGAGCGGGCATTTTCAGCTTCTTTGGGCCCCGGTTGCTTCCTCACGGGTGATTGGTGGAACCTTGATTGTGACGGTGGGATGTTGTGAGCGGGGCATCGTTCTACCAGGACCCAACAGTCTTCTTCTCTGCCACTGTCATCTTCCTATGGTTTTTCTTGTGCCCACGGGAAGTGCCATTCCCACTGTTTGTCTTGGATGAGGTTGACAGAGCGGGGCTGTCTGGTGGCACGCTGGTCAACCTCTTACCACTGGCAATACTCTGGCGCTGCGGAGGGCAACACCCCCCCAAAAAAGGGTAACAAAATCAAACACAGCAAGGGAGTGTGAGACAGACTGACACTTCAAGGGTCCAAATCACCAGGTCACACGTGCACCTGGCTAACTCAGTGCCGTCTAGGCATCACAAGGCCCAGGATGTCTGCTGACTCCAATTTCAGTCTAATTTCATTCTAAAGCACCCAGGCATTCAAGGGCACTAAAGACACATGTAGAAAAAACTAGAGCATCCTAAACGTAGAGAATAGAAGGAGAAAGAACTCTCCAGAAAAATGAGCATGACATTTCTTTGTTACAGCATATGGCATCGTGCCGCCCGCTCAAGGTAGGTGCGCATGAGATGTCAGTAGATGTCAGTAGATGAGTTCTGTGATGCATTTGCAGACATGCTAGGGGCTGGGGAGGAGGATCAGGGGCGTTTGGTCTGTGGGGGAGAGACTGGCGGGGAATGGGGACGTGGAGGACGCAGTGGACGCGCTGCAGCGCGGCGGGAATTGAAGTCGGCAAGTGAAGTCAATCAATCCTAAAATAGCCACTCCCCAATAAAAGACCTACCGTAGCACTGGTAGCGTGATGTGCGACTGTTCCCTGAGCACTCTTCCTGGGCTTGGCAGGTAAGGAGTCTTCACATGCCAGCATGGCGCCCGTTGTGTACAGGCCATTGCTCTCTCTTGTTTCCTGTTCGTAGTTTTAGTGCTTTTGACTGCTAATGTGCAGTGAGGACTTGGCGGGTCACTTACGGCTACGGTCTTGGTTGGCAGTGTCAAAGTGGCGACTGACACATGAATTATCTGCTCCACTAGATTCCCAAGCCCTGTGTCACCCAGCTTGTTCTGTGTGTTGGTTTTTCTGTTGTTTTCTCTCATATTGTCAGGATTGCCTGCAGCTGGGCTCCACACCTGACTCAAATCCTGACGCCCCATAAATGCCGGAAGTTTCCACCCTTTCGGGGTCTCTGGCATTTTCGTGGACTCTGCACGAACTTGACCTGGTTTTGTTATGAGTGTTTTGAGTTCTGGCAATCGCCACACACCTACGGGTTAGTTTCAGTTCGTTATTTAAGTTAAATCGTTTTCGGCCACCGCGCCGCTGTTTATTTGTATTTCTTTATTGTTTGTATTAATAAAACCCCCTTCCCAGTATGTCAGACCTCTGCGCTTCTTTCCCCCGTAAGTCCGTAGTCGTGACAGAATGCCAGAGACCCACCCAAAAGCGCAGAGGTGGAAAGCAGAGGAGAAGAAACGCCGCGAAGGACGCAGCCCGGCGCGGCGAACGCGGACGGCAGGGGAGAGACGCGACACCCGTTCTGGTGGAGCGTTTTCTCCCCGAGAAGCCGTGGTACGCGGCGCCGCGTGATGACGTCACCCCCGGGAAACTCCGCGAAACCCGGAAGCGACAACGTCGGCGGGTGAGTGGGTGGAGCGAGGACGTTGGCGTCGGCAGCAGCGAGGAAGTGACGTGGGCAGCGAGCGCAGAAGATGCGACCCCCACGATCTTCGCCATGTCGAGCCAAGAACTCTGCGCTCTGCTGGCAAGGCTCCCCGTGGACGACACGGACGACGACGAGAGCACGGGAGACGAGAGTTGGGCTCCGCCCATCGCGCCAGTCTGCGATCGTCGCAAGGTCCGTGGGGACCCACGTCACTTCCAGGGGGGTGAGAAGTGGCAACAACGGCGGCGTTCCTCCAGCGAGGAGGTGGGCAGCCTCCAGCCCGAATGGCCAGAGTACTGCCCATGGGAGCTTATCGCGCCATGGGTCCAGGATGTCCGCAGGGTGGACGACCCTTGGAGTCACCAGTGGGAGGACACGGATGACGAAAGCGATGATGACGTGGATTTTCGGTGGGCGGTCGGTGCCGGGATGGCCCCGCCCAGCGTGTGCGTCCGAGATCATCGCGACGTCCGTGATGACCCATGTGACTTCCGGGGGTACGAGGTGGACACGGACGACGACCAAGATGACGCCGTTTGGGCAGTCGGTGCCGGGATGGCTCCGCCCATCGCGCCCATCCAGGATCGTCACGAGGTCCGTGGAGACCCACGTCCCTCCCAGCAGTGTGAGGAAAGCTGGTGGAAGAGGGCGACGGGAGGTCGCCAGCCAGCAACTGCGCTGCCGGGACTGCCTCGCAGGGAATCCTCCATTCCTGCTCCAGTCGCCGACCCGCCTTCCCTCTGCCCGGACGTTCCCCAGCGAAATGGCAGCGCAGCACCAGCGCCCACACCTGCTGGAGAAGACGTCCACCCCCCTCCACACCACACACCTACCACCATCTCCAGCGACGTGCCCAGCCCCGTGTGGGACAGCCCAATTGTCCCGGGACCCTTCAGTGGGGCAGCAGACACTGATAAGACCACCACCATCCTCACGTGTCTGACTGGGTCAGCATGGGGCTGGAGCACAACCCTCTGGCAGCAGGGAGAGACAGACAGGAGTTTTCGGGACTTCCAACAGAGACTGAGGGCGGAGTTTGATCGGCCTGAGCCAGGGACCGAACTCTGCCCCTCCACCACATCCAGCGCCAGTCAGGATCCGGGGCAAGAAGACCCAGCACTGGTGGGCGACGAGAACGTCGCTCCTCCCAAGATCCTGGCTGTGCCCCCTGAGGAGGTCCCGGAGAGCCCAGAGAGGGAGCCAGACGACCCTCTCTTTTGTCTGTCTCTGTCTGTGTGTGTGTGCGTGGTATATGTGTCCGTATGTCGCCCCCACTTCCCCTCTTTGTGTCCACCAGATGGCGACCCAGCCGCGGAGCCGAACCCCAGGGAGGAGGTTCCTGACCCGAATGTGCTGGTCCAAGGCGAGGTGGACAAGCCCCAAGGTACCCCTAAGTCCAGCCGGGGGGGGTGCTCCCCCAAAGAATTTTTTGGGGGGGTGCAGTTCGGGTTGGGGACTCCTCCTGAGGGGAGGGGAGGTGGGGAAGCGATTGAGCTGGGTCCTCCGGTAGCCAGTGAGGAGGGCGGGCCAGGCATGGGCCTGCGTCTGCCTCCAGAGGGGTGGAGCGCCATAGAGCCCCCGGGTAGGCATGAGGACCCAGCTGGGACAGGCAGGAAGAGGGCCTGCTTGTCCCAACGGACGCAGAAGGGGCTAGCCGGATGGTCTGGCAATGCCCCCCCCTTGGCACCAGGGCCGGGCAGCGAGAGGGGCTGCATAGTCCCAGAAGGCACCAGCCTGGGGTGCCTGGAACAGTCGCCGGAGGCTTTGGGACAATCTCCCTGCGCGGTGCAGGGGGTGACACAAGACGTGTCAGAGGGGACATGTGGAGACAGGGCCCACACGTACCCAGATGGATCGGCCCTGATTATTGTGTGCAGGTACGGGAGTCCGGGGCCGCCATGCCGGACCACGCCGGGGAGCCAGGCCGAGGGTCCGGGGCCGCCATGCGGGACCACGCAGGGGAGCCAGGCCGAGGGTCCGGGGCCGCCATGCGGGACCACGCCGGGGAGCCAGGCCGAGGGTCCGGGGCCGCCATGCGGGACCACGCCGGGGAGCCAGGCCGAGGGTCCGGGGCCGCCATGCGGGACCACGCCGGGGAGCCAGGCCGAGGGTCCGGGGCCGCCAAGCGGGACCACGCCGGGGAGCCAGGCCGAGGGACCGGGGCCGCCACGCCTGACCACGCCGGGGAGCCAGGCCGAGGGACCGGGGCCGCCACGCCTGACCACGCCGGGGAGCCAGGCCGAGGGTCCGGGGCCGCCACGCGGGACCACGCCGGGGAGCCAGGCCGAGGGTCCGGGGCCGCCACGCGGGACCACGCCGGGGAGCCAGGCCGAGGGTCCGGGGCCGCCAAGCGGGACCACGTCGGGGAGCCAGCCCGAGGGACCGGGTCCTCCAAGGGGAGGATACAGCAGGGCAGGAGCCCTGTGGTTGCCGCCGTCCGCCCCGCCGCCTCCACTGATGGTACTGTTGGGGCTCCGAGGACGTAGCCCTTGGAGGGGGGGCTCTGTCAGGATTGCCTGCAGCTGGGCTCCACACCTGACTCAAATCCTGACGCCCCATAAATGCCGGAAGTTTCCACCCTTTCGGGGTCTCTGGCATTTTCGTGGACTCTGCACGAACTTGACCTGGTTTTGTTATGAGTGTTTTGAGTTCTGGCAATCGCCACACAACTACGGGTTAGTTTCAGTTCGTTATTTAAGTTAAATCGTTTTCGGCCACCGCGCCGCTGTTTATTTGTATTTCTTTATTGTTTGTATTAATAAAACCCCCTTCCCAGTATGTCAGACCTCTGCGCTTCTTTCCCCCGTAAGTCTGTAGTCGTGACACATATCACTCAAGGACCATACAACTATATGAAGCCTCCTCTTGATAACTGAGGGTATTTTGTCTGTTTAAATATTTAGTATAAATATAAATATTCATATATTTATGTCACGGGTGGGCTGGACATGGCATGAAGAAGGACGCATTCGCACGATCACAGGACAAGGGTTTAATACAAACTTCACAAGACAGGGGAACATCTACACGCACAATGACCCGACGGCGAACAGACACGAACAGGATAGTTTTATACAATTATATAAATAGACACCAGGTGAACACGATCAGGGAACATTACACAGGACAAATATGAAACTCCGGTCCGGACTCCGGATCCGGAGTCAACCCCTGCCGGTCCGGATCATGACAATTTATTACCTTGCTTAAATTCTATTTAATACAAATTATTGTTGATCCCTTGTGTCTGACTTCTTAAGTATAACTGACCTCTGTGCCCACGAGCTGTGGTGTAGTTGGACTGCAATTATTTAGATCTTAAATGTGGTTGGCGACACCACAAACACACCCTGTCCTCAGAGGCAGGGGGAAAGCCAGAAGTCCCATGGCGTTGAACATTTAGGCTCAACAAATCCAAGGTACATTGATATATTGCAAAAGTTAAGGAAGCTCAGAACAACGAACATCCTGGAGTATCAGGTCAAGCTTGAGTCATGACAGTGTGAATGTTAAACAAGGGAAGTTCCTGTGAACCTTGAGGTTTTTTTTTCCTCTCTGCACTCGGGTCCTCCACCTGCCTATTTCCCCATATCTCTCCTCTGTGTCGGCCCTGTTTTCTCATACATTATATCAAGAGCATTGTATTGTACATGTATATTTAGACTTTCTGAACTTAACAGAGCTCTCTCACATAAAGTTCATGATGTGTTCTTAATTTAAGCAGAAAGCATGGGGCTTGTTTGCTAGTGTAGGGTAAGGTGCCATCAATTTAGTTAAATATATAGATAAAACAAGAAAGAACCTATTAGATACAAAAACGTGGGGTAAAAACATTCATCAACGTTAAGAATTTTTTCATTCCAATATCGAAATTTGAATGTATAAAAAGCTATATTAGTAAATTAATGTGGAAATAATCAATCAATTTGTTAAGATCGATGCATCACAAAAATAATCACTAGATTAATTGTTTTATAAATAATTGTTTGGGATGTAGCCCTAATGTAGCTGGATGCTTGGATGAGGTTAATAGTAGTTTATAGTTTAAGAAACAGAGAAAGACTTAAATGTAAAAATTTTTATTTTGCTTTGTAATTTGGACTACAACTTCAGGTTATTGCTTTCAGTACTGCTCTTATATGAATTGTTTACTTTGAAATAGAGTTGCATTATGGCTAAAATGAAGGTATTCTTTTTTATTAAATGCTTTGTTACATAAATCATTCACAAACATTTTCAGAAAGAATGAAAAGCAGTGTACAAAAGCAGTGTGCAATAATAATAGTCTACAGCACAGTGTTACGTCCCTGGACGTGTTCTGTGTGTCTGGCTGTGGTTTTGCGTCCTGTCTCTTTTAGGTTGACTTCATGGAAGGAGTTGAAGCCTTCCAGCTCCACCTACGATCTGCCATTGGTCACCTCCACCTATATAAAGAGACTTCAGATGGTGTTCGGCAGGTCCCCAGGGTCTACTAGGCCCTTACGCTTTCGGGAGGTTCCCAGGGTCCATGGAGATCTGCATGGAGCTCTGTTGGGGATCTCATTTGTGTTTCTTGTTGCTTTGTGTGATAGATCCCTTTTTTGTTAGCCTGTTAGCCTGTTATGTGCCATTTTTGTTGACTTGTGCGCGTTTTGAGATCCCTGTTGTTATCCCATCCCTTTAGGCTGTTTTGATGTTTATTAGCTGTCCTGAGTCCGCTGTTTATTGTACCTGTTAGCTCACTGTGAATAAAAGCACTGTTTGTACGCTTTGTTTGCTGGTGAGTGTGTAACAGTGGACCTCCTCCTCTCCACACCCTTGTTGCGTGTCTACGACACCTAGACCTAGAAACGTGACACACAGTTACTCTTATCTATGCAAACTATATATAATAATAGAAATGAAAGTAGAGTTGATCATTGACCATGATTGAGATGGCTGTTGATTGAGAAGGTCAGTTTTAAATAAGTAAGTAAGTAAGTTAAATACAGAATTAAAGGACCATAAACGTGAAAATTTGAGAAGCAAATTTTGTTTTGTTTTTGTATAGATTTGTCAAGAACTGCAATGTATAGAGATGTCAGATTACAAGCTGTGTTTTTCCTATGGGGTTGGGGTGGGAAGACAGATGCTCTGGTCTGAATACCGTTACTTGACGAACACAAAATTTCGTAATGTAAGATGGGACGTCGCAGGACCATGGTGTTTCTACACTTTTTGTTTTGCATAGCGGCCGTCTGTAAGTAGGGACATCGCGGAGCCATGACATTTCTGTGCTTTTGTTGTGCATGTTTGTTGAGATTCAACACCCCCATTTTCCATATCTTTGTCAAATGGCAAGAGGTGTGAAATGACTGCCACAGGTTCTTGTGATACCCCGCCCTGCCTTTGTCTGCCCCAGACGGGATACCACGGGGGCAGGACAAGACAGAAACAACACGTTCTGATTGGTTGGTGACAACTTCCTGTGGGCCAAATGTATAAACATGTTCACATGTGGGAAAGGGACCCTTTTTCTTTTCTCTCCTCCCATTTTTCTCCTGGCAAATTGGTCTAGGCTGTGCTGTCCTTTTCTTTTCTCCTGTCTTTCGTTTTGGTTTTCTCTGTAACATTTTTACATACAATATTCACATGTGACTGCAATAATAATTTACTGGAGTGGTTTAAACACAGTGCATTTGTGTGTAGAGACAGAGAGTTTTTTTACTCTGTTCTCCCCAGTTTTTACAGTAACATACAAGATGATAAAATAAAAACTTACGAAATGTTATGCATGTACTCTTCATTAGTACAGCCGTATGCAGCGCAAAATTCCTGCATCTTCCTGCTCGTACCATTTGAGAAGTGGGGTTGAATGAGTTTGGAACCCTCTCCAAATATGTCTGAATGCGACATCTAGTGTATATATCTATGGATAAGTAGCAGTGTTAATTTGGGGTGGGTGGGAGAGGGGGGTTGGGGGTAGTACTTTGTGAGTGGGCGCGGTGTATGTTGTGGTCGAGGTGTTTAAACAGCTCCAAAACCAAGGAGACTGTAAAATCCCAGCTGATGCTTCAGGCTACTCTTAGTTTTCTGTGTAATGTATGGCTATGTATTATGACCTTCCTAAAATATTGGCCAATTTTTTTTTGCTTTAATCATCTTTTAATGGTGCTGGCCACTTGCAGTTGATAGAATCAGTTGATAAATGAAATCACACAATTTTGTGATTTAAGCAATATACGGTAACACATGTTTTTGTGTTTCTGGAAAACTTTTCAACTTGATTGCTAAATTCTGTTGGTTCAGGAAGGACACCATGGTGGGCTTTTTTTTTTTTTTTACTGTTTCTGTTTATTTGAATAAAAGTAATACAACACTAAGCACCCAAGTTTACTTTGGTTGTATTCTTTCAGTTGAAAGTACTCTGGCTGACTTGTTATTTTTTATTAAATGCTACTTCTAACATTATTTCACTCTTCCTTGAATTGTATTTAGTAATTTTGAGTTTAAGAGCAATAAACACACATTGGAATGTTCAGATATCTAAATTAAAAAAGCTATGTTAGTCAAGTAATGTGGAATTGATAAAGAGTCAAATCAAATTGAGCCGATTAGAAAATTTTTGAGATTCATTAAGATCAATGCCTCATACAAATATTCACTACATTAATTAAAAAAATTAATTTAAGAAATAATTGTTTGGGACAGCCCTAATTGTCATGGCTGGGTGCAATCAGCTTGACAGCAGGGCTCCAGCCATGGACGGGTGTGGCTAATTAGACGTACATGGCAGGAGCCCTGTTATAAGGACCTGTTGGGCAGCAGATCAATGCTGCTTCATTCTTGTATTTACTTCCCTTACAAAGTGTGTTTTGGTGTATGAACCTGGCAATCGCCACACGCCTGCAGGTTATTTTTTTTCCTCCTCTTTGATTCCCCTGTTTTTGGTCCTCGTGTCATTTTATTTGTATTTAATGAATCCCATTTGCAAGATGTCCCAAAAGTCGAGCCGCGGGTTGATGTCGATCCCCGGGTGATCCCGGAAGCGACAAGATCTGCGTGTGAGTGGCCGGAGTGATGTTGAGGCTGTTGGCAGCAGCCAGGAGGTGATGTGAGCATCGAGCCCAGAGAATGTGGAGAGCCGGGGAGCCCATAGAGGGAGCCAGAAGACCCTCTTTTTTGTCTGTGTGTGTGTGTGTGTGCATGTGTGTGTCCGTATGTTGCTCCCACTTCCCGTGACCAAGAAGAGGAGCAAAACCCCAGGGAGGAAGTTCCTGACCTGACTGCACCGGTCCAGGGCAAAGTGGACAAGCCCAAATATACCCCTTTGTTCAGCCAGGGAGGGTGCTCTCCCAAACTTTTTTTGGGGGGGTGCAGTACAGGTTGGGATCTTCTCCTGAGGCGAGGGTAGGTAGGGATGCAACTGTGTTGGACCCTATGGTAGCCGTGAGCAAGGCGGGTCTGGCCAGGGATGGGTCCGGAGAGGCGGAGCGCCAAAGAGCCCCCTGTGTGGCATGACGATTCAGCTGGGTCATGCAGTAAGAGGGCTTGCTTGTCCCAATGGACACAGAAGGGGCTGAGCCATGGGGGATCCAGCGACACCCCTACACTAACAGAAGGACCGTGGCAGGGCCTGCACGTCGGCAGAAGGCACAGTTGCCAGAGGGTCTGGATAATGCATCCCTGGGAGTGGCAGGGAGTGACCAAGTAAGTGTCAGAGGGGACGTGCAGAGACAGGGCCTCCATGTACCAGAAAGGTTTGGCCCAAATTCTTGTGTGCCCGTTGCAGGGGCCCAGGCCACCATGCTGGCCCCCAGACGATCCTAGTGGAGGGTGGACAACTAGTTACAGCAGTTTTTGAGCCCTGTGGTTGCCGCCGCCTCCACTGATGTTGCTGCTTGGGCTCCGTAGACATAGCCCATGGAGGGGGGCCTCTGTCAGGGCTGGGTGCCCCCTCCCAGCCATGGACAAGTGTAACTAATTAGGCGCACATGGCAGGAGCCATGTGGACCTGTTGGGCAGCAGAACAATGCTGTGACATTTACGTGGTAATTTCCTTTAAGTAGTGTTTTTTGGTGTTTGAACCTGGCAATCACCACATGCCTGCGGGTTCGTTTTTGTTCTCCCCTTTGTTTCCCCTGTTTTTGGTCCTCGTGCCATTTTATTTGTGTTTATCTGTGCTTCCTTCCCATGTCTGCCCGTGGATGTAACAATAATGTAGTTGTTTGTATTTAATGCATAAATGAAGATACAGAAACAACAAACAGAAACAAAACATTTATGACATTTGCTTTGTAATTTGGACTACAAATTCAGGTTACTGCTTTTAGTACTCCTCTTACATGAATTGTTTACTTTGAAATACATTTAGAGTTGCACTATGGCTAGAAAAAAGATATTTTAATTAAATGCTTCTAACATAGCATAATTCTTTAATATACAGAAAGAATGAAAAGCAGTGTCTGTTCTTCTATAGCACAGTTATTATATATTATCTCTGCAAACTATATATATATCATGAGAACAGAGTCTAGACATAATATTAGAAATGAAAGTAGGGTTGATCATTGATCATGATTGAGATGGCTTTTGAATAAAAGCATTTTACTCTTAAATGCATGTAATCCAAGGAAGCCTGCCTGACTTAGTCAAATAAATGACTGGCTGCAGCAAAAGACTGGGGAAGAAAAGAATGAGACAAACCGGCAAGGAAATGCACAACAACTCAATATCAGTGGTGCCTAGGTTAAATGCACAGAAAGGAAAATAGCCCAGTATTGTGGTGAGTAAAATGATTAAAATGACATTGAATGCCTTCCTCTTCACATGGTGCATGCTCTCAGCATTAGCATGACCCGGTTTAGGTTTGAAGAGAACTTTACTCATGGCCACAGAACAGCTGATCATAACAGCGAGAGCTGCACATAATGGGATCAGAAAAATCATGTTGAGAGTCTCCCACGAAAGGCCAATTGCGCCCCAAGCAAATGAAATTCCCCAGAGAACCACAGTGCACATCGCTCTGTATTTCTGAACCTTTGACCTCATGTAGATGATGGGGTGGACAACAGCCAGGTAGCGCTCCACACAGATACAACAAAGGAACATCGAGCGACCAAAAAAAAAGGAGTTTGTTACAAAAATGACAACGCAACTTACAATATAATTGCATGTTAAAGGTAATACTGAGACAAAAATATATGAAAAGCTATATAAGAGCTCCATTGACGATTGGTTAAGACCCAGGATGTCTACTAACGCCAAGCGTCTTGGAGACATGGCCTGTCTGATTTCTATCCAAAGCACCCAGGCATTCAAGGGCAAAAAAATCACTATGAGTAGAACAGTTAGGACCTCGTGAAGGTAGTAAGAAGCAGGAGCAAGATCTCTACAGTTGTCTGTAAAAAAACATTCAACGTTGGGTGAGGAATTTCTTCTGGTATTTGCCATCATTACCTGTTGAAAAATGAACATCACATTTCTTTGTTACAGGACATTCTACATGCAGGTTCTTTCTGGAGGAAAAAAAGTGAAGTTATGTGCAGACAGATGAGAAATGTTCATCTTTTGTGGATGTAAAGATAAGAGGCTAAGAAATAGACCTTGATGGCTTATCTTGTGATTCTCAGTAAATTGTTTCTGTTGGAAACAAGTAAATGATGTTCTCTTCTGCTCCGCCAATCAGCTTACACTCATCTTGGTCTGAGGAGCTTAGATTGAGGTGGTGAGGTTTTTCAGGAACTATATTAAAGGAACGCCCAAGTTATTTACATAAAAGGACAACTGACTTCAGCTGTCCGACACGGTAACAACATTTTAAAAAATATCTTTTAGCCTTTTTTTGTTGTCAAATTCTCCCACAAACTACTTTCTCTTTGTGGATGATTTCAACCTGCAACTATCAATACTAGAGCCAATACTGGGAGCAAATGCGTCAATAGAGCCAGCATCTTGGGAGCTTTTATCTTGAATAAACGTCTATCAGGGCAAAAGTCGAATACAGAATTATTGTACCATAAGCAGGAACATTTGAGAAGCCACAAATATTTTTTCAAATATTATCTTCAAAATGTAATTTGCATTTTTCATTCGAAATAAACGTAAACTACACTCCTATTACATGCAGAATAATGCAAATACAAACACCACAAAAAACACCCTGGCAATCTTCACGATAAGCCCTGTAGCATTACCACAATTATATTTAATCCAAAGCAACAGGCATTTGTAAGGATTTGTAGACAACTAAACAATGAACTGTACACAATACATTTTTCACACAAGGAAAATACTTTCTTTTATATATTTAACATGAAATAATATGAACATCTATTTACACTTTTATCTTTTAGGTTGACTTGGTGGGCGGAGTTGAAGCCCACCAGCTCCACCTACCATCTGCCTATTGGTCACCACCACCTATTTAAAGAGACTTTGGATGGTGTTCTGGAGGTCCCCAGGGTCTGCTAGGCCCTTACTCTTTCAGGAGGTCCCCAGGGTCCACAGAGATCTGCAAGGAGCTTTGTTGGGGATCTCATTTGTGTGTATTGCTGCTTTGTGTGATGGACTCTTTGTTGTTAGCCTGTGTTAGCCTGTTAGCTTTACGTGCCCTTTTTGTTACCTTGTGCATGTTTGAGTTATCCACGCTTGACCATCCCTTCCTTTATGCTGTTTTGATGTTGGTTAGCTGTCCTGAGACCGCTGTTTTATCGTACCTGTTAGCACCCTGTAAATAAATGCACTGTTTGTATCCTTTGGTCCTGTATGAAACAACAGACCTCCTCCTCTCCACACCCTTTGTCGCATTTCTTAAACTCTTAGACCCCTAGGAACGTGACACAAGTCTGTGAAATATAAGTCATTCTCATGTTGTTTGTGTTATAACATTTATAAGAATGTAATCCAAGAAATCCTGCCCAATTTTGACAGATAAATGACCGGTTGCAGCAAGAAGCTAGGAATAAAAAGAAGAACGTAAATCGGCATTGAAAAACAGATTATATAAGCAGTCCTTTGGAAAAATTGCAATAAACAATACGGAACATATCCAATTAATGTAGTGAGTAAAATTACTAAAATGACATTGAAAGCCTTTTGTTTCATCTGGTCCATGGTGTCAACCTTTGCTTGACCTGGTTTAGGTTTTAAAAGAACCCTAAGCATGGCAAGAGTGCAGATGGTCATTATAGTGATAGTTATGCATAAAGGCATCACGTAAAAAGCATACAATGAGATCCAGTTTATGGCAATTCCACCCAAACTCAATGCAGTTAAAGAGACAACCCCAACACACACCACTCTGTATTTATGAATCTTTGATCTCATGTAGACAATGGGGTGAACAACAGCCACATAGCGCTCCACACAGATGAAACAGAGGAACATTACACGGCCATAAAAAGTGACAAATGTTGTGTAACTGGCCAGAATTGTGATTATATCATTGCATACAAGATTTATAAGTAACAATAAAAAACAAGAAAGGCAATACAGCAACTCCATGGCAGTCTGGGTAAGGTTCATGATGTCTGTTGATGCTAAGTGTCTGGTTCCTAACCAAAGTACCCAGATATTCAAGGGCACCAAAATAATTACAACTACAAAAAGTAAAACCCAGTATATCAACAGAGGAATTGGAGCAATAGATTTGCAAACATCTAATAAAATGCATAATGGTCCAAATGAAGAATTTGTCACATTTATTTCCAGATTAGCCATCTTTACCTGCAGCAACAAAAACATTTGTGTCACATTATATTACACACATTATTCGTGTGTAATTTTGTATTGTATAATGAACGTTATCCAGTATACCCTCAGAAGACGATTCTCAGTGACTCTAGAGTGGCGTCCAGAAATGAGAAGCGATTCTCCTCTGCCACGTTCACCATCAGTGTGCACTTGATCCTCTATGGTCTAGAAAGGTTAATGAAAAACTCAGGCAAGGTGTTTAGCAGTTGAGAACATGAGATAGATGAATGCTCATTCTATTTCCATATATGAAAACACACACACAAATGCACACAAAAGTTCACATGTGTTTCAGCCTTAATGAATAGTGGAATTTGATAGGAAAAAAAACATGGCTAGCAGCGCAGGTGTATCACTTCATGTGTAAGTTGTGCTGTAGTTCAGTCCTGCCTTGCGTCTGTATTAACCCTATCTTATTCATTTGAATTTTCTGCTTATTTTGGAGCTTTCATGCCTGAAAAAAGTGTCAAAGAAGACATTACAGACATTTGTAACAGACATTTAGATGGACGTAAAAAATATATATTTTATACTTTAGCTGAATATGAATACTATGTTATAATTAATCACAGCTATCACATCTCATGGCTCAAGGCAGAAAAGCAAGACATTTTGAAGGTTAAAGATTTATAAATACAACAAAAATGGCACAATGGCCTAAAACAAAGGAAAACAAGGGATCAACAGAAACTGACCAGGAAGAGTGTGGCAATAAGGCCAGAAACTGAAAAAACACATGTTAGGGTGCACATCAATGTTGCAGCACCCACTGGGTGGTGCCGACCTGCTCTTCAAAGAGTCCTGAGTAAGCAAGCTTAATTGGCACCGGATGTGACGGACCAATGGCCCACAATTCCCACCCCTCAACGGCACCTCTCTGAGGCACCCAAACAACATCACCGGCTCCATCCGGCATAGCGGCAGCATCGGCCTTCCAGCAACCTGCACACAAGAAAACAGGCCCGAAACTACTGCAATTTGAGCCTGGGTCTTCTGGTTCATAGGCGAGTGCGTTACCCAGTAGTTTCCTACTACTCTTTTGAGTGGTATTTGACTGGGTAAAATAGAATTACATTACCTAAAAAAAAGGACCACAAAATGGGCAGTGGTGGCCTATCAAGACCGCCAAAGTGCCACTGAGGTGCCACGAAGCAAAGTACCGTCGCCACACAATGCACCCTGGGTGCCTTTTATGGCTGCCTACTGCTTAAATGTGTTAAATGCAGAGGACATATTTCTGTGCTTTAATGTTTAACAATGACTATGACATCACTATCACAATAAAAAAAAAGAAACTTCTCACAACCTATGTTTCACCACCCCAACCACAGGGGGTGCCTGGTTGTCCACGGGGCTGTCATCTTAACACCTCATATGCTCATTGGTTGTTCATTTGCTGCTAGGCTTGCTCTGGATTCCTTTTGCCTATCAACAATTTCACCTGTTTGACTACTCTTTGGAGTTGCTCTTGTCTGTTCCTTGTTGCCATCAATGCTGTCGAAATTGTTCCAGAATTCTGAAGCCTCTTCTGCCTAATCCCTGACTGATCTGAACCACGGCATTGCCAAACCACTCAATTCTGACTGTGACTACTGTACCTCCAGCTCATTTGCTGTTTCCCCCAGCTATGTTAAAGATTGTTCCCTCTCTTGTGCCGTGTACTATCCCCACTGCGATCCTCTTCACTTCTGCTTCCTGCAGGCCTGTCTCCCTGCTCCCTCACCCTGCTTCAAAAGAGCTTGCTACTCTTCTCCCAGCTGTCACATGTTTCCATCCATGTGAGCAGGTTAGCAACTCGGAGATGAGGTAACGTGACTCCCATAAATTGGCAAGATGGCCACTGCCAGCTGCTCAGTCATTGATTGGCATTTGTCGACTCGACTCGGCTCCTCCTCCAATTCAACTCAGCAAGATTTATCTTGTTAATCTCCTCACCTCTCATCTCTTTCCTCTCATCCTGTCCCTTCCCTAATTCAACCTAGAACACAAACAACAACATCTGTATGGAATTGCAACAGTGCGGTGAAACGGCCCCGCGTAACCAGCCTTCGTGGCAGAACTGAAAACATTGTTCTGCCATCCGGATGGACACAGTTAACCACAAGACTCTCTGGTCAACCCTGAAGAGACTTGTGGTGTGGCTCAGCATGGCAGTGGTTTGCTTCCTACCTTGATGAGCGATCTTACCAAGTGACTTGGATTGGATCCACCTCTGCCTCACTAGACTCTCCACTGGTGTCCCTCAAGGCTCGGTGCTAGGTCCTCTCCTTTTCTCCCTCTACACGAGATCACTTAGTAAGGTAATTTCCTCACATGGATTATCCTACCACTGCTGTGCCGACGAAACACAACTCATCTTCTCCTTTCCTCCCTCTGATCTACATACTGCTTCCAAAATCTCTGCATGTCTAACTGACATCTCATCTTTGATGGCAGCCCATCACCTCAAACTCATTCCCACCAAAACTGAACTAATATTCATTCCAGCAGATTCTTCACCACATCAGGATCTTGCTATTTACCTGGACAACTCACAGCTCTCTCCTTCTACAGCAGCACGCAACCTTGGAGTAACAATAGGCAACCAACTCTCCTTCTCGACTCACATCAGCAACCTTTCCCGCTCATGTAGATTCCTTCTTTACAATATCAGACGAATCTGCCCTTATCTGTCAACACAGGCCACCCAGATACTGGTTCAGTCCTTAGTAATCTCATGACTGGACTACTGCAACTCCCTTCTAGCTGGTCTACCTCTATGTACCATCCAACCTCTATAACTTATACAAAATGCAGCATCACGACTGATCTTTAACCTTCCGAAATTCTCCCACACCACCCCTCTGCTATGTTCCCTCCACTGGCTCCCATTAGCTGCACGCATCAGGTTCAAAATACTGATGCTGGCCTACAAAGCCAAACATGGAGTAGCCCCATCCTACCTCACAGCCCTTATTACACCTCGCACTGCACCTCGTATACTCCGAGCCTCTAGTGCTGCTCGCCTGGTCCCTTCATCGCTAAAGGTAAAAGGAAGACATTCATCTAGACTCTTCTCCATCTTGGCCCCTCGGTGGTGAGGTCAGAACAGCTCAGTCACTGAGTATTTCCAAATGGCAGCTCAAGACCGTCCTCTTTAAAGAATATTTAGATTAACTTGTAACTTTATTATTGTTGAACTTGTGTACAGAATCTACAACAGAGTGAATAAAAAGGTTGTATTCATAGTTGGGGGTCCAAATAAACCGGAAATGATCACTTCATCAATGGTAACTTGAACGCACGTTGTAAGTCGCTCTAGATAAGGGCGTCTGCCAAATGCTGTATATGTAAATGTATATGAAAGTATGAAGAAAGTGGAAGAAATTCTGCCACCTCATCGTTTCCACCTGCAGTCTCTCCTCTGGCTACTCAGACCAACGGCCAAGTGGAGAGAACGAACCAACAGCTGGGATGCTTTGGCCTATATGGCCGAACGAATCATCGACTCTTGCTGCTAGCGCTGGGGGTCAGGGGGTCCAGTATCTGTCTCCTTGATGGCTGAGTACTGGCAGCATACCAACTCGACTCTGGGCCAGTCAGGGGTTGGCCCTGGAGGCAGGGGGTACTGTCACATGATTCCATCCATGTGACTGGGTTAGCAACTTGGAGATGAGGTAATGTGACTCCCATAAATTAGCAAGATGGCCACTGCCTCTCTTTGCCTGCCACGCTCCCTCCCCAGGACTGCATCATGCTCTCAAGCATGTGTACTCACGTTCCCCCTCCCTCTCTGTCATCCAGCTCCAGCCTAAGCACCAGCGGGCAGAAAAATTATGCTCCCAGGCTGTTTCGCTTGTGTCGACTAGACTAAAAATAAAACAGGATGCAAAAAACAGTTTAGGTGCAGCTGGAGACTCACCTGGCACCAATCTGATTGGCATCAGGGCTCCAGCCATAGAACTAAGATAAGGGACATGGCTGGAGCCTGGTTATAAGGAACTTTGGAGCAGCCGGTTGGAGCTGCGACATTTTTATGTGGAACATGCAACTTCTGTTTGTAGTTGTTTTCAGTTCTGGCAATCAGCATATGCCTGCGGGTTAGTTTGTGTTTTTCCACTTTTGTTTACCCTATTTTCGCCCCTTGTGCTGTTTTATTTGTGTTTAATAAATCTAGTTTCCAGTTTGTCTCGCCTCTGCAATGAAAAAGGTAAGTGTAAGCCAAGTTGGGGTGCAAGTTGGGGTGCAGGCAGCTGTGGTAAAAATAAATGCCCTGTTGAAGCCTGAGCCCAACAACCATGAGATGTGTGGATCACAATGTCTTAACAAGGGGTGTCTCAGAAAGGGGTAAGCTGGCATAGCAATTGGCAGGAAAAATGATTCCAAGATCTACAGCTGCAGTGAAAAGTTGAGGTCCATGAAGTTGTTGACTGCTCCCAAGTCTATGAAGGTCATGGTTAACACTTGGTTGGTTCCCCCAAACAATTGTGCAGGCAGAGTAAGAAAAGAAGCTGGCAGGTTGGTAGTGTTCAGGGTGGGGCAAAAGGAGTGTAAGACGTGCAATTAGATCTACATGATTCCGCTATTCACACTCTGCTGGATCGATGCCGGTACGTCCGATCTACATGGATTCCCCTCAGTCCTTGTGTGGGTGCTCAGTGGTGCTGATCATAATGGGGAGTGAGGCCAGGCCTAATTGTCACACACTGTCAGCACCCCCTCATGCCTGTAGGCAGACTAGTCTCTGCCAGAAATGAGCCCCACCACAATCTTTCATCAGTTTAAATTCATCACATACTAGTGGAAATCTTACATGAATAAAGCAAAACGTCAGCTCAAATTTAAAAAGAAATTAATAATCTTTGCAATGCGAGTTACAAAGAGAGTTACAAAATTAAATTAAATCTTAGTTCGTTTTTAGCCAAAACAATCTGTGAAATATAAGTCATGCTTATGTTATTTGTGCTTTATGAAATTTTATTAACTTGTTATAACATTTATAAGAATGTAATCCAAGAAAGCTTGCCCAGTTTCGACAGATAAATGACTGGTTGTAACAAGAAACTAGGAAGTAAAAGAAGAATGGGAATCGGCATTGAGAAACAGATTGTATAAGCAGTCCTTTGGAAAAATTGCAATAAACAATTTGGAACATATGCAATTACTGTAGTGAGTAAAATGAGTAAAATGACATTGAAAGCCTTTTTCTTCATCTGGTCCAAGGTGTCAACATTTGCTTGACCTGGTTTAGGTTTTAAAAGAACCCTAAGCATGGCAAGAGTGCAGATGGTCATTATAGCGATCGTTATGCATAAAGCCATCACGTAAAAAGCATACAATGAGATCCAATTTATGGCAATTCCACCCCAAGTCAATGCAGTTAAAGAGACAACCCCAACATACATCACTCTGTGTTTATGAATCTTTGATCTCATGTAGACGATGGGGTGAACAACAGCCACATAGCGCTCCACACAGATGAAACAGAGGAACATTACACGGCCATAAAAAGTGACAAATGTTGTGTAGCCGAATAGAATAGTGATTATATCATTGCATACAAAATGTATAAGTAACGCTAAAAAACAGGAAAGGCAATACAGCAACTCCATGGCAGTCTGGGTAAGGTTCATAATGTCGGCTGATGCTAACTGTCTGGTTCCTAACCAAAGTACCCAGATATTCAAGGGCACCAAAATAATTACAAATGCAAAAAGTAAAACCCAGTACATGAGCAGAGCAATGGGAGCAATTGATTGGCAAACATCTAATAAAATGCACATTTGTACAATCGAATAATTTGTCACATTTATTTCCAGATTAGCCATCTTTACCTGCAGCAACAAAAAAAAACATGATTTTTAAAAAATATCACATTATAACTCAAGTAGAATTTTGTATTTTATAATGAACTTTATTCAGTATACCCTCAGAAGAAAAGAGAATACAAACAGACCTTAATGGCTTATCTGATGATTCTCGGTGACTCTAGAGTGGCGTCCAGAAATGAGAAGCGATTCTCCTCTGCCGCATTCACCATCAGTGTGCACTTGATCCTCTATGGTCTAAGAGGTTTATGAAAAACTCAGGCAAGGTGTTGAGCAGTTGAGAACATGATTTAGATGAATGCTCAGTCTATTTCCATATATGAAAACACAAAAGTGCACACAAAAGTCACGCAAATGCACACAAAAGTTCACGTGTTTCAGCTTTAATGAATGGTGGAATTTGATGGAAATAAATGTGGCTGGCACCTCAAGTATATCACTTCATGTGTAAGTTGTGCTGTAGTTCAGTCCTGCCTTGCGTTTGTATGAACCCTGTCTTATTCATTAGAATTTTCTGCTTATTTTGGAGCTTTCATGCCTGAAAAAAAAAGTGTCAAAGAACAGACATTTGTAACAGACATTTAGATGGACGTAAAATCAAATATGTTATACTTTAGCTGAATACGAATACTATGCTATAGTTAATCACAGCTGTCACATCTAAGGGTCCAAGGGGGAAGAAGGCAGAAAAGCAAGACATTTTGAAGGGTAAGGATTTATAAATACAACAAAAATGGTACGATGGCCAAAAACAAAGGAAAACAAAGAAGCAACAGAAATTCACCAGGAAGCGTTTGGCAATAAGACCAGGAACTGAAAAAACACAGGTTAGGGTGCACATCAATGTTGCAGCACCCAAAGAGGTGCTCTTCAAAGAGTCCTGAGTAATCATGCTTAATTGGCACCGGCTGTGGCCCCCGGGGCGTCACATTTCAGACCCCTCAATGGCATCGCTCTGAGGTGGCCAAACTCGTCATCTGGCATAGCGACAACCAGCAACCTGAACACAAGAAAACAGGGCCGAAACTTCTGTGATTTCAGCCTGGGGCTTCTGGTTCATAGGCGAGTAGTGTGTTACCCTTTTGAGTAGTATTTGAGTGGGTAAAATAGAAGGTGATGTGTTCAATGCAGAGGACACATTTCTGTGCTTTAATGTTTTACAATGACTATGACATCACTATAACAATAAATAAAAAAAAGAAATTTGTCACAACCTATGTTTCACCACCCCAACCACATTGGGTACCCGGGCTGTCCACAGGGCTGTCATCTTAATACCTCACATGCTCGTCTGAAGTGTGAAAGTGAAGTGATTGTCACACGTGATACACAGCAGCACAGCACACAGTGCACACAGTGAAATTTGTCCTCTGCATTTAATCCATCACCCTGAGTGAGCAGTGGGCAGCCATGACAGGCGCCCGGGGAGCAGTGTGTGGGGACTGTGCTTTGCTCAGTGGTACCTCAATGGTACCTTGGCAGATCGGGATTCGAACCAGCAACCTTCTGATTAGGGGCCGCTTCCTTAACCACTAGGCCACCACTGCCCCAGTCTGTTGTGAACTCGTTCCTCATTTCTCTGGATTCCTTTTACCTATTGACTTCACCTATTTGTCTACTCTTTTGGAGTCGCTCTTGTCTGTTCCTTGTTGCCCTCAATGCTGTCAAAACCATGCTGGAATTCTGAAGCCTCTTCTGCCTAATCCCTGACTGATCTGGACCATGGCATTGGCAAACCACTCAACTCTGACTCTGACTACTCTACCGCCAGCTCATTTCCTGTTTCCTGCGGAATCATCAGCTATGGTAAAGATAGTTCCCTCTCGTGCCGTGTACTATCCCCACTGCGATCCTCTGCACTTCTGCTTCCCCCTGCAGGCCTGACTCTCTGCTCTTCCTCACCCTGCATCAAAAGACTATGCTCCTCATCTCCCAGCTGTCACATGACTCCATCCATGTGACCAGGAGCAACACGGAGATGAGGTAACGTGACTCCCATAAGTTGGCAAGATGGCCACTGCCAGCTGCTCAGTTATTGATTGCCATTTGTCAACTTGACTCGGCTCCTTCTCCACCTCAAACCCTGATCATCTCCTCACCTCTCCACTCTTCCCTCTCATCCTGTCCCTTCCCCAAATAAACCTTAGAACACGAACGACAGCATTTGTGGGGTGTTGTGGCTCACGACGGCTCTTGTTAGCATATTAAAAAGGAAACTTGCCTGCCTCCTTGCGTCCAATCACACCGGGGTTTCTGGTTTCGTCCAACACATGCTCACATTCTTGTCCCCTGCTGGTACCATGACACCAGCTTCTCTGCTTCCTCAGCCACCACAGATTTCTACATGAACACACCACTTGTGGACTCCTGTGATAAAAATACAGTTTTCATTGATTTAATCTAGACTAAAATTGAATCAGTTTTCATGACTAAAACTTGATTAAATCAGTTATGGATAATTCAGACTAAAAATTACTAAATTACTAAAATGGACAGTTTTTTAGTTGACTATAGTTGATTAGACTATAATAAGTATGGGTGTGATTAAGACTAATATAAATTAAAATAACAGCTTGACGCAAAAACTAGTGTCACAGCTGTTGCCTCGGAAGTGAATGTTGCAGAGGTCATCATCATGTATAAAACATTTATCCTTGCTGGTTTCTGTTTGCTCCCAATGCTGCTGACCAATTGCTCCATCCTCAACTACTCTTCAGTCTCTGCCTTTGACACATCTGCTTTCTTATGACCATTCTCTGCCTTCTGCATTCCAATACAGCTACGCCACAGTGGGTGCTGCTTATTTTGCCTGCCACGCTCCCTCCCCAGGACTGCAACATGCTCCCGGGCGTGTCTGCTTACGTTCCAGCCCAAGCACCAGCGGCCGGAAAAATTATGCTCCCAGTCTTCCCCTTTCACTTAAATGCCATGCGCACATGTACCCCAGGACCAGACTTGTGTGAACTAAAACTAAAATTAATACAGGCTGCAAAAAAGTTATACTTACAAAATGTCACGATTAGGTGTAGCTGGAGACTCACCTGGCACCAATCTGATTTACATCAGGGCTCTAGTCATGGAACAGATTAGGGACATGGTAGCCTGGTTATAAGGAACTTTGGAGCATGTGGACCGTGCAACTCCTGTTAGTAGTTGTTTTCAGTTCTGGCAATCGCTACATGCCTGCGGGTTGGTTTGTGTTTTCCCCCTTTTGTTTCCCCTGTTTTCGCCCTTCGTGCTGTTTTTATTTGTGTTTAATAAGTCTTGTTTCCAGTATGTCCCGCCTCTGCTCTTCATTACACCCGTGAGCTTGCTGAAGTGACACAATAAGGCAGTATTTGCCTGTGTTGAAGACATTTTGAAAGTTAGTTGGAAATTTTTCATCAGTTTAAATTCATAACAAACTACTGGAAATCTTTCATGAATAAAGCAAAACGTCAACTCAAGTTAAAAATGTATTTAATTATCTTTGCAATGCCAAAAGAAAGACATATAAATACAATTTAATCTTCATTCATTTTTGACCCAAACCATCTGCAAAATATTAGTCATGCTTCATACATCTTAGTCATGCTTTATAAAATCCTATAAACTTCTTTTAACGTTTATACGAATGTAATCCAAGGAAGCCTGCCCAATTTAGACAAATAAAGTACTGGTTGTAGTAAGAAGCTAGGAAGTAAAAGAAGTATGGAAATCGGCATTGAGACACACATTAAATAAACATTAAAGTAAACAAGTTGAAATACACAATATGGAATGTAGCCAATTACTGTAGTGAGAAAAATGAGTAAAATTACATTGAAAGCCTTCCTCTTCATCTGGTCCATGCTGTCAACATTTGCTTGACCTGGTTTAGGTTTTAAAAGAACCCTAAGCATGGCAAGAGTGCAGATGGTCATTATAGTAATCGTTATGCATAAAGGCACCATGTAACAAACATACAATGAGGTCCAATTGATGCCAATTCCACCCCAAGTCAATGCAGTAACCCAGAGAACCCCAACACACATCACTCTGTATTTATGAATTTTTGATCTTATGTAGACGATGGGGTGAACAACAGCCACATAGCGCTCCACACAGATGAAACAGAGGAACATTGCACGGCCATAAAAAGTGGCAAATGTTGTGTAAGTGACCAGAGTTGTGATTATATCATTGCATTTCACATTTATAAGTAACATTACAAAAATGCAAGAGCAATACAGCAACTCCGTGGCAGTCTGGGTAAGGTTCATGATGTCTGTTGATGTCAATCGTCTGGTTCCTAACCAAAGTACCCAGATATTTAAGGGCACCAAAATAATTACAAATACATAAAGTAAAACCCAGTACAGGAATAGAGGAATGGGAGCAGCAGATTTGCAAACATCTGTGAAAATGCATGATTGAACAAATGAATAATATGTCACATTTATTTCCGGATTATCCATCTTTACCTGCAGCAACAAAAATATGATTTGTAAATTCATAATTCATGCATAATTTGGTATTGTATTCTGAACTTTTTCCAGTATACCCTCATAAACAAAGCGAATTCAAACAGACCTCAATGGTGATTCTCAGTGACTCTAGAGAGTGGTGTCCAGAGATCTGCCACGTTCATCATCACTGTGCACTTGATCCTCTAAGGTCATATAAGGTTAATGAAAAATTTAGGCGAGGTGTTGAGCAGTTGAGAACCTGAGTTAGATGAATGCTCACTCTATTTTCATATATGAAAAATACTCAAATTCACAAGTTCACATGTGTTTCAGCTTTAATGACTGGTGGAATTTGGCGTCTGGCAGCTCAGGTTTTTCACCTCAGGGGTAAGTTGTGCTGTAGTTCAGTCCTGACTTGTTTTTATATTATCCCTGTTTTATTCATTTTTTAATAAAGTTTCCTGCTTATTTTGGAGCGATCATTCCTAATATTTTTTTGTATTTTAACTGGAAATTTTAATTGAAAATTCAATTCCTGTGAATTAAAAACATGAATACTATTTTACACTGCATCCAGACAGTATTCACAGTTGTCACGTCTTGAGGTGACAGCACGAGTGACCAGGAAGCACGTGGCAATAAGGCCAGGAACTAAAACAAACACACACCAAACATACCCAAACCACTCTATGGCCCAAAGGATGTAACAGCATGGTGGTGGCATCGGCCCCTCCAGCATCCTGCACACAGGAAACAGGCACATGCAGCCCCTGCCCCTGCACGTCTCCATGCTGCCACCAGGGAGGCAGTCCTGGACCCTCCAGTGACTGGTTTCCGTACCGCGGGATGGTGCCAGGATGGTGCCCTTCCAATGCCTCCAGCACTCCTCCCCGTGCCAATGCACGTCTCTACCTCCAGCAGAGTGAGAGACATGCCCTCTCTCTGCATGTCTCTGCTGGGGGTACGGTGGCATCGCGGGTTCCTGTTATACAGTAGACACTCCAGAGTGTAAAGGGGCATGAAGTCAATCACTGGCTTCAAGTCCACCAGCGGAGGGGTTGAGGGGGACAGAGTTCAACTGTTTTTTAATAGGTTCGACAGCAGGCCCCCATTCAACCCCATCAATACCCTGTCAGCAGACAATGCACCCCAAGACACCACCATCAGTTCCTCATCATTTCCTGCTCCTTCCCGCACTCTCCATCAGCAGAGAATGGGTGCTGAGGAACCCACCCCATCCCCCTCAGCAGAGTGTGGTGGACAGTTTTGTTGACTGGTGTGATCTAAATCAGCAAAACCAAAGAACTTGAGGTGGACATGAGGAGGTCACCCCAATATCCATCAGGGGAGTGGAGATGGTTCAGGACTATACTTGGACAATAAACTGGCGACAAACAGGAAGGGTCAAAGCAGGCTGTACTTCCTTCGTAGACTAAGGTCCTTTGGGGTCTGTAACATCATGCTACGGATGTTTTATGATTCTATAGTGGTGTGCTGGGGGAAGAATGATAAGAACAGGCTAAACAAGCTGATCAAGAAGGCTGGCAGCATGGTGGGAGTAAAACTGGCACCACCACTCCCGGCTCCTTGAAGCCAAACCCCAACTGTGCACGGTTCTCCAGTCGCTTACAGACCAAACCCGGTATGCACTGTGCTCGACGAAAGGTTTGCACTTCCTCTCTAAAATCAGTTAGTGGGGCTAAAATGCAGTTTTTCTAAACTCCCAGTTGGACAATATCCCACAGCACTCAGAGACTGATTAGATCAGCCTTACCTCCATTCCTGCTTTGTGTCTGCGTTTCAAAGGGGTAGACTGAACACTAGCCTATTCGTCGTGCGAAAATGCACCACAGTCATGATGGTCTGACCAGGCACGTGCTTTTGATTCGCTGGCCAATTAAGTTGTGAAGTAATGAGACCAAGGTCTGAGGAGCGGGCATTTTCAGCTCCTTGGGCCACGGTTGCTTCCTCACGGGCGATTGGTGGAACCTTGATTGTGACGGTGGGATGTTGTGAGCGGGCCATCGTTCTACCAGGCCCCACCAGTCTTGTTCTCTGCCGCTGTCATCTTCCTATGGTTTTTCTCGTGCCCACAGGAAGTGCCATTCCCACTGTTTGTCTTGGACGAGGTTGACAGAGCGGGGCTGTCTGGTGGCATGCTGGTTGACCTCTTCCCACTGGCAATACACTGGCGCTGCGGAGGGCCAAACCCCCCAGAAAAGGGAAACAAAATCAAACACAGCAAGGGAGTGTGAGACAGACTGACACTTCAAGGGTCCAAATCACCAGGTCACACGTGCACCTGGCTAACTCAGTGCCTTCTAGGCATCACAAGGCCCAGGATGTCTGCTGACTCCAAGTGTTCCATAGACATGGCCTGTCTAATTTCATTCTAAAGCACCCAGGCATTCAAGGGCACCAAAGTCACAAGTAGAACAACTAGAGCATCCTGAACGTAGAGAATAGAAGGAGAAAGAACGGTCCAGTATTCTGGAGAAAACGTTTATAATTGGGTGAGGAATTTCTTCTGCTATTTGCAATCTTAACCTGTGGATAAATGAGCATGACATTTCTTTGTTACAGCACATGGCATCGTGCCGCCCACTCAAGGTGGGTGCGCATGAGATGTCAGTAGATTATGACCCTGTTTGCCACTAGATTATGATTCCTGGATTACCGTTTGGTTGGACTGATTACGGATGATCAACCTCGCCTTCCTCTGACCCTTTCTCTCTGGGAACATGGTTTTGGATTGACAGATTTTAAGGACACTGGCCTTCGCATGCCCAATGACGCCTCGTTTCTCTTGCTGACTGCTTCTTCGGTTCAGACTTCTGACCGGCCCTGACTCCTCCTTCACCGCGGCTGCCCTTCACTCTACATTGACTATTCTACTCTCACATTGTGCATTGAAGCGGCACCAACCGCAGACCGCTCAAGCCACGTTCCCTATGCCATGCAGTCTGTTCCACCTGGGTTGACATGATTGTGTCAAAGGTCAAACAATCCTAAAATAGCCACTCCCCAATAAAAGCCCTAGCGTAGCACTGATAGCATGATGTGCGACTGTTCCCTGTGCCCTCTCCCTGGGCTTGGCAGGTAAGGAGTCTTCGCATGCCAGCATGGCCCCCGTTGTGTACAGGCCATTGCTCTCTCTTGTTTCCTGTTCGTAGTTTTAGTGCTTTTGACTGCTAATGTGCAGTGAGGACTTGGCGGGTCACTTACGGCTATGGTCCTGGTTGGCAGTGTCTAAGTGGCGACTGACACACAAATTTTCTGCTCCACTAGAGTCCCAAGCCCTGCGTCACCCAGCTTGTTCTGTGTGTTTGTTTTTCTGTTGTTTTCTCTCATATAACTCAAGGACCGTACAACTATATGAAGCCTCCTCTTGATTACTGAGGGTATTTTGTCTGTTTAAATATTTAGATTTATATATTTGTTACCTTGCTTAAATTCTATTTAGTACAAATTATTGTTGATCCCTTGTGTCTGACTTCTTAAGTATAACTGACCTCTGTGCCCACGAGCTGTGGTGTAGTTGGACTGCAATTATTTAGATCTTAAATGTGGTTGGCGACACCACAAACACACCCTGTCCTCAGAGGCAGGGGGAAAGCCAGAAGTCCCATGGCGTTGAACATGTAGGCTCAACAAATCCAAGGTACATTGATATATTGCGAAAGTTAAGGAAGCTCAGAACAAGGAACATCCTGGAATATCAGGTCAAGCTTGAGTCATGACAGTGTGAATATTAAACAAGGGAAGTTCCTGTGAACCTTGAGGTTTTTTTTTCCTCTCTGCACTCGGGTCCTCCACCTGCCTATTTCCCCATATCTCTCCTCTGGGTCGGCCCTGTTTTCTCATACATTATCTCAAGAGCATTGTATTGTACATGTATATTTGGACTTTCTGAACTTAACAGAGCTCTCTCACATAAAGTTCATGATGTGTTCTTAATTTAAGCAGAAAGCATAGGGCTTGTTTGCTAGTGTAGGGTAAGGTTTCCTAAATTTAGTGAAATATATAGATAAAACAAGAAAGAACCTATTAGATACAAAAACGTGGGGTAAAAATATTCATCAACGTTAAGACATTTTTCATTCCAATATCGAAATTTGAATGTATAAAAAGCTATATTAGTAAATTAATGTGGAAATAATCAATCAATTAATTAAGATCGATGCATCACAAAAATAATCTCTAGATTGTTTTATAAATAATTGTTTGGGATGTAGCCCTAATGTAGCTGGACGCTTGGATGAGGTTAATAGTAGTTTATAGTTTAAGAAACAGAGAAAGACTTAAATGTAAAAAACTTTATTTATGACATTTGCTTTGTAATTTGGACTACAACTTCAGGTTAATGCTTTCAGTACTGCTCTTATATGAATTGTTTACTTTGAGTTGCACGTTCTTCTACAGCACAATTACTATTATCTATGCAAACTATATATAATAATAGAAATGAAAGTAGAGTTGATCATTGACCATGATTGAGATGGTTGTTGAATAAAACCATTTAAGTCTTAAATGCATGTAATCCAAGGAAGCCTGCCTGACTTAGTCAAATAAATTACTGGCTGCAGCAAAAGACTGGGTAAGAAAAGAATGAGACAAACCGGCAAGGAGATGCACAACAACTCAATATCAGTGCTGCCTAGGTTAAATGGAAAAGGAAAATAGCCCAGTATTGTGTTGAGTAAAATGATTAAAATGACATTGAATGCCTTCCTCTTCACATGGTGCATGCTCTCAGCATTAGCATGACCTGGTTTAGGTTTGAAGAGAACTTTACTCATGGCCACAGAACAGCTGATCATAACAGCGAGAGCTGCACACACTCTTAACCCGAATTAGTTGACTTTACTAGAAATTTGCGTGGAAACCCGTTGCACTAATAAAGATTAGTTTTTACAAATCTAAAACTAAACGGGTTAAGCTTATAAACATTAAAATGTTAGTGGGTGCAGTAGACAAATCAAGTTTGCATTAGTAGTCTTTACTGAAAACCATTAGTTCACACAATTTTTTTGGTGTACAATTTATTTATTTATTTATTTTTTTTCCTTGACATGTTTATTCAGTATTTACAGATAGATGTACAATCACTTTAAGGTATTGTGACTTGAATTTCACTTCAAAAATACAGAAACAACTTAAGCAATAAAAACAAGTCTATAAACAAAAAGAATACACAAAAAAGAATTTAAATAATACCATAGTAGAAACATGTCATTTATAACACACATATATACACACGAAAAAACCCAACAGAACCAAGACCATTCTTTATAAAAAAAAAAAAATTATATATAGATATAAAAATATAACCATCGCAAAACCCTAATTGACACACAAAACCATTTCTCTCACATTTGGAGATAAGTGATCTAAAAAGGGAGACCATATATTCTGAAAGCTATTTATATTATCCCTAAGCACAGCCGCCAGCCTCTCATGAGGCAGGACTGCAAAAATCTCTCTATACCATTGTGTGACAGAGGGGGGAGTATTTTTTATCCATCTAATAAGAATACACTTTCTTGCCACAAGTAGTAATTTGTCTAATAATCTATAACTTTTGGCATCAAGTTTCAGTGAAGTTGCTTGTCTTTTAGACGGGAGCCCCAAAAGAAAAAGGCCAGGATCCGCTTTCAGTTTTATCTTAAGGATGGTACTGATTTCATGAGCAACAAAATTCCAAAATCTTGAGATGAGCCTACACCCCCAGAAACAGTGAAAGTATGTCCCCAGCTCTGTGTGGCATTTAACACAGAGAGCTGGCACAGAGGAATCAATCTTATTCATTAATACTGGCGTTATATGTAACCTGTGTAAAATCTTATATTGAGTCTCTCTAAGCCGGTTACAAACAAAAGTGTATCTGACACTTTTCATAGCCTCCTGCCAGTCATCGTCTATATAAACATTACCCAGATCTTCCTCCCATTTCCGGGCCACCGTGCTCAACAGTCCAGAGTCATTAGCATATAAAAAGGAATAAAATTTAGAAATGAAATGAGCAGCATTGGTTGTATTGAGAAATAAACTCTCCAGCCTGCTAGGTGCTATGGGATCCGGTACCTGCTTTTGCTTTGAGATACCATAGTGCCGAATTTGCAGATATCCAAAGTGATGTTGATTTGGAAGATCAAACTTCTGTTGTAACTGTTGGAAGGACATTAAAGAGCCATCCTGAAATAAGTCCCCTAGTACACGAATCCCCTTCATATACCATGTTTTAAAGAGAGGTGAGCCCACGCCAGGAGCAAAATCCCGATTAGCATATATTGGATTCAGCATAAGTGTAGACTCATCTCTCCCAAAGAATCCGGACATCTGTCGCCAAACTTTTATGGAATTGTAGAGTATTGGATTTTTCCTCACTGAATCATCATATTTATGGGGACAGACAAACAAGCTCCAGACAGATAATGGGGAGCAGGACCAGGAATCCATAGCAGGACACAGATCATAATAAGACCTAAACCATTCCCAAATGAATCTGGAGTGGCAGGCCCAGTTATAGTATAAAATATTTGGCATAGCTAATCCACCCAATTCCACTGGCATTTGCAAAGACCTGATTTTTTGTCTAGGCTTTTTTCCATTCCATATAAATCTAGAAAAGGCGCTTTCCAGTTGAGTACAGATTTTCCTGCTTAACCATAAGGGTAACATCTGAAGAGGGTACAGTAGTCGAGGGAGAATATTCATCTTGATTAAACTTATTCTACCAAGCAGTGAGAGAGGGAGTGCTTGCCAGCGACTTAGATCACTTTTGATGGTATGAATAATCGGAGCATAATTAAGTTTCCATAATTTGTTTAAATCAACTGGTACATTAATCCCAAGATAAACAAATCCAGATTTCGACCATTTAAAGGGGAAGTTAGTTATAGATTCAGTATCAAAAAGACCTAAAGGTAATGCCTCTGATTTGCTGAAGTTAATTTTATACCCTGAGAATAAACTGAATTCATCAAATAATGATAATGCTGCTGGTATAGATAATTCAGGTGATGATAGAAACAATAGGATGTCATCTGCATATAGTGCAATTTTGTGCTCATTGCCACTTATCGATATACCCTTTATATCTGTGTTCTGTCTGCCAGGGGTTCCAGAGCCAGCGCAAACAGGAGAGGGCTCAGCGGGCATCCCTGTCTGGTGCCCCTGGCAAGTGGGAAAGGATCAGACCTTAGGCCATTAGTAATAACACAAGACATAGGAGAATGGTAGATAGTTTGAATCCATTTTAGAAAATCTCCCTCTATACCGAATCTCTGCAAAGTCCCAAACAGGTAACCCCATTCAACTCTGTCAAAAGCCTTCTCTGCATCCAGAGATACAGAAATTGCCTCACAGTTTTGTTGACTAGTATATTGTATGACATTCAAGAGTCTCCTTATATTTGTGATAGAAAAACGGGTGGAAGCCGAACATTTTTCAATGAGTCTACAAACATTTCAGTAAGTGATCCTTCTATTTCTTTACCCATTTTTTTTATAAAATTCTGGACAATATCCATCTGGCCCAGGGGCCTTTCCACCTCTAAGAGACTTTATAGAATGAAGAACTTCTTCTTTTGTAATTGGCCTACAGAGGTCTGCTTGCTCTTCAGCTGTGAGAGAGGGCAGTCCAATTTTATTTAAAAAAAAATCCATTCTTTGCTCTGTCGAGTGGCATTCTGACGAGTAAAGATTTTGGTAATATTGTTTCATAATTTGGTTAATGTATTTGTTTTCAAACCTATGAGTCCCAGAAGTATCTTTTAAGGATGAGATTGCATTAGCCTCCGTCCTCCCTCTAGCCAAACGTGCAAGAAGTCGACCAGGTGTACAATTTATATAAAAAAAATCTTATTGAATATTAATTCTAAGTATTGATGTTATATTACTTAATGCCTTATAATTAAGAAATACTAGTTAAAGAAATAAACTAACCGCATTCCAATGTTTTTATTGCTCATAAAAACAGGCAGTACAGTGTATTCATCCATATATGAACTTGTCATACAAAAGACAAGTAACATATTTTGACATGCAATTCTTGTTTGCTAGTCAACAACTGTACAAATTGCTTACAGTAACATGACCACATAGTATTCAACAATATGCCATATCCCTCTGAATGGCTAAACATGCATTAAAACTGGATAAGCATTAAAACTTGAGTCAACTCTTTAAAACAAAGATGACCACTGTGAATTTTAAACATTTTTACCACAGAAAACTGGTACAATTTAACTCTTTATTTTCTCTTTTAACCTCTTTCTCTTTTAACCTCTTTCTCTTTTAACTGGTTTAATTTAACTTGCAGCAATGAAAGGACATTTGAAACAAGAGAATCACCTCAGAGATTAATTGTGCACATCAAGAACAGTAAACAGCCACTCCTGTCAAAATTAAATTGCAAGCTGGTTCTTTAATGTCTGTAACCTGGGCTTCAAGTCAGTGTGGCCCACCGTTAGAAGTACCTGTTGGATGAACTGGAATGTGTTCTTCATTGGTTTGGGGTAGTTTAGATGAAGTGCATACGTAAGTCCAAAGAGAAGGCATATAGCCTTTGGCAAGTCTTTAATGCTTTCCATCACAACTTCTCCCTCGATGACAATCTTAAATGAGGCTGGATTGAGATGCAGAGAGGATTGGGAGACAGCACCTTCACACTCAACAAGGAGGATTCCAAGGTCAAGGTCTTGGAACACATGATCATCAGCAGAGTCCTAACAGAACACATTCAAGACATTAGTCATTAAATAACTATTAATTATGTTAAACAGTGACACATGCAAACTAATGTATGAATTAGTTATGACTGCTTTTTCAACTCTTCATTAAAAGGGTTAGTAAAAAAAAAAAATATATAATAATATTTTAACTTTTGACCATGTGTGTGTGTTGTAACATATATATATATATATATATATATATATATATATATATATATACTTGATCAAAAAAACAGAAAAAAAACAGTAATATTGCAAAATGTTTTTACAGGTTCTACAAAAATAGTTGACAGAACAACTGTTCAACATTGATAATTCGCATAATAAATTTATCATATTAGAATGATTTCTGAAAGATCATGTGACTTGAGTAATAGCTGATGAAAATTAAGCTTTGCATCACAGAAATAAATTATTAATTTTTTTTCCTGTATTTTTGATCAAGTATATATAACCTTGATGAGCATTAGATATTTCTTTAAAAAGCATTACAAGTCTTACTGACCCCAAATTTTGACCAGTACCCCAAAACCTATAGAACAGTTCATCATCAAAACAGAAATAGACATTTCTTTCTTTTGATTCACATGAATTTATTTTATGATGCACTTATGACCTTTTTAAACCTTTAAGTTGCAGTTTAATGTAGGGAAAGAAATGCCTCATTTAAAAAAAAAAAAAAAAACCTTTGAAATTAAAATTTGTTATTTACATAAAAAGTCTTATGGGTTTTGACTGACATGTAAATGCAAGTAAATGATAATTTTAGAAAAAGGGTTGAATGATCTATTACTAGTCTCTCAGTGTTTAATGGTTTAAGTTTAATGGTTATGTTTATCACATACAAATACTATGAATTAATAAAATCATTATGCAGTTTGGTGCAAGATACCCTTGGAGAAAATAAGTTACTTACAAAGCATGGTTTAAAGAAGTCAGTGGGGTTGTCACCAAGGACAATTGGCAGACCTCTAAGCACCGTTGCTCTAATATCAGTTGGCTCTTGAGTCTGTTGGGTAGTAAAATAAAAAAAGACAGAATAATAAGAAATGATCTACAAGAAAGCATGATCAGTAAAGTACAAATTTGATTGTACTGGGCAACCATTACAGTATCACTTAATGTGACATGTTTTTATTACTTATATTAATTAAAAAATCAATTAGATGACGACTGTGCTGATCAATGCTTTCATAAAATTCCTGCTTGAGGTTCTTTCCTACAATCCTGTTAAACTCCAAGAACACCTGCAAAACTAAATTAAACTGTGGTTGGAGGCATTTGTATTATGTGTGAGAAAAGATATTCATCTTACACACCCGTATGCTGTCCAAGATGTAGATAAAATAACGAAAGTGAACAATTGTAATTCATACAAAATCCATATACATTTGGTGTCTTGTTAATTATATGGACTCAGATATTAACAAAAAATTGTGTTAATCTAAATAAAGTCATCAGGATGAGACTGTGTAAATGAAATTGAACAATGGCATCAAAAAATAATAGAAACATAGAAAAGGACTCTTGAACATACCTGATCCTCCGTAAAAAGAGCAGGCCAGCGTTCCACCATCTGGCATATGGCAGGCTTTGTCTCCACCACCTCTCTTCTTCTTAGTGCAAATGTAAGGTCCATCTTGACTTTCACAAGTTGTCCATTTGGTGTTCGTTCCTGCATTTCATCGACCAAGATCTTTCGGGCATCCTCAAGGCCTGTCTGGTCAAATCCATCTGGAAAGTTGGGTAAGAAGTTGAGCTTGCCTTTTTTTGCCTTCTTAATGTTTTTGTTAGCTGGTTCTCCTGGACTTGAATGGCCTCCACGCTTACCAGCATTTACTGCAACGTCACGGCATCCTGATTGTCTGCGCTTTGACCTATAATTAGCCATTTTATATTTTAAACTGTTCTTCCAACCACTGCAGCAACTGGTTGAGCCTTTCTCCTGGAGACATGGATGCTTGTTTATCAGTGCTGCTGCAGCTTTTTCAAACTGAGCATTGTTTGGATAAGCTGTGAAGCCATACATAGTCTCTGCCAATCTCTCAAGGATCTCGTGTTTAAGATCTTTGGTTACTTTGAGGAGTGTTCCATCCCTAAGATACAGCAGATTTGCTTGCCTGAGTCTATATTCAACGTCAACAGAGAAATTTGGGACATCAAACTGCTCTGGCCACTGCGTTTGTCGCTCTTGAGATGATTGTGAGAGGATTTCGGTATCTGCTGTACTGTGGCTGTCATCTAAGCTTTCTGCAGGTGCTGAAACAGGAACAGGAACCAGCTCAATTACTGGGATGACTTGGATTGTTGGTTTTTCAGGGAGATCTCCAATATCTGATAGGTTGAATAGTTCGTTATTAAATTCAGGATCTTTGTACTGGATACTGAAGGTGTAATGAAGTTCCAGTGATTCCTTAATATTGCTCATTAATTCCTCCACAGTAGCAGGTCTCCTGTTTAGGGTGACCTTTCTTATATCTGCCTCAGAGAGAATGACCCTTAATGTCATCTTCTGATCTGCCATCTGCATCACAAAAATAGCTTGTTAAAATTTGAATGTTCTCATTAACAGATAAATATGAAATTACCAAGGAAAATGACGTAATGCAGATTAAATCACATTTTTCTGTGTTTTAAAGTGGAAATGCAGTTATCTTAGTACATTGACTTCTGCTCTTCAAAAAAAATGTAACAAATAATATAAATTGAAAGCATTTCACAGAAAAAAAAGATTTTCTTACATGCAAAGGTGCCACGATCTTGAAATCTGTGACATCACTGGGTGCCTTTGCATTGAAAACTAACACAACCTTCTTTTTCTATTAAATGGTTATATTTGTAGTATTTGTTATGTATTTTTTAATAGAGCAGAAGTCAATTCATTAAATAAATCTTAACTTGTCTAACTGCTTTATTTCCATTTTAAAATACAATTTGTTTGACCATCTATCCAAAAACAAAACAAAACAAAAATATGACCATTTAGGCTGCATTGCTGTTTAGCACAGAATATAGCGCCCGAGTGTCACTAACAAATTGTCTCCAAATCTGTATGTTCCTTTTTGTTGTCAAATTCTCCCACAAACTACTTTCTCTTTGTGGATGATTTCAACCTGCAACTATCAATACTAGAGCCAATACTGGGAGCAAATGCGTCAATAGAGCCAGCATCTTGGGAGCTATTATCTTGAATAAACTTCTATCAGGGCAAAAGTCGAATACAGAATTATTGTACCATAAGCAGGAACTTTTGAGAAGCCACAAATATTTTTTCAAATATTATCTTCAAAATGTAATTTGCATATTTTTTTCATTCGAAATAAACAGAAAACTACACTCCTACTACATGCAGAATAATGCAAATACAAACACCACAAAAAACACCCTGTAGCATTACCACAATTATATTTAATCCAAAGCAACATGCATTTGTATGGATTTGTAGACAACTAAACAATTAACTGTACACAATACATTTTTCACACAAGGAAAATACTTTCTTTTATATATTTAACATGAAATAATATGATCATCTATTTACACTTTTATCTTTTAGGTTGACTTGGTGGGCGGAGTTGAAGCCCACCAGCTCCACCTACCATCTGCCTATTGGTCACCACCACCTATATAAAGAGACTTTGGATGGTGTTCTGGAGGTCCCCAGGGTCTGCTAGGCCCTTACTCTTTCAGGAGGTCCCCAGGGTCCACAGAGATCTGCAAGGAGCTTTGTTGGGGATCTCATTTGTGTGTATTGCTGCTTTGTGTGATGGACCCTTTTGTTGTTAGCCTGTGTTAGCCTGTGTTAGCCTGTTAGCTTTACGTGCCCTTTTTGTTGCCTTGTGCATGTTTGAGTTATCCCCGCTTGACCATCCCTTCCTTTAGGCTGTTTTGATGTTGGTTAGCTGTCCTGAGACCACTGTTCTATCGTACCTGTTAGCACCCTGTAAATAAATGCACTGTTTGTATCCTTTGGTCCTGTATGATGTATTCATAGTTGGGGTCCTAGTGAACCGGAATTGATCTCTTCATCGATGGTAACTTAAGCACGTTGTAAGTCGCTCTGGATAAGGGCGTCTGCCAAATGCCGTAAATGTAAATGTAAATGTATGAAACAGCGGACCTCCTCCTCTCCACACCCTTTGTCGCATTTCTTAAACTCTCAGACCCCTAGGAACGTGACACAAGTCTGTGAAATATAAGTCATGCTTATGTTGTTTGTGTTTTACAAAATTTTATTAACTTGTTATAACATTTATAAGAATGTAATCCAAGAAATCCTGCCCAATTTTGACAGATAAATGACCGGTTGCAGCAAGAAGCTAGGAATAAAAAGAAGAACGTAAATCGGCATTGAAAAACAGATTATATAAGCAGTCCTTTGGAAAAATTGCAATAAACAATACGGAACATATCCAATTAATGTAGTGAGTAAAATTACTAAAATGACATTGAAAGCCTTTTTTTTCATCTGGTCCATGGTGTCAACCTTTGCTTGACCTGGTTTAGGTTTTAAAAGAACCCTAAGCATGGCAAGAGTGCAGATGGTCATTATAGTGATAGTTATGCATAAAGGCATCACGTAAAAAACATACAATGAGTTCCATTTTATGGCAATTCCACCAAAACTCAATGCAGTTAAAGAGACAACCCCAACACACATCACTCTGTATTTATGAATCTTTGATCTCATGTAGACAATGGGGTGAACAACAGCCACATAGCGCTCCACACAGATGAAACAGAGGAACATTACACGGCCATAAAAAGTGACAAATGTTGTGTAACTGGCCAGAATAGTGATTATGTCATTGCATACAAGATTTATAAGTAACAATAAAAAACAAGAAAGGCAATACAGCAACTCCATGGCAGTCTGGGTAAGGTTCATGATGTCTGTTGATGCTAAGTGTCTGGTTCCTAACCAAAGTACCCAGATATTCAAGGGCACCAAAATAATTACAACTACAAAAAGTAAAACCCAGTATATCAACAGAGGAATTGGAGCAATAGATTTGCAAACATCTAATAAAATGCACATTTGTACAAATGAAGAATTTGTCACATTTATTTCCAGATTAGCCATCTTTACCTGCAGCAACAAAAACATGATTTTTAAAAAATATCACATTATATTTGTGTGTAATTTTGTATTGTATAATGAACTTTATCCAGTATACCCTCAAAAGAAAAGAGAATACAAACAGACCTTAATGGCTTATCTGACGATTCTCTAGAGTGGCGTCCAGAAATGAGAAGCGATTCTCCTCTGCCACGTTCACCATCAGTGTGCACTTGATCCTCTATGGTCTAGAAAGGTTAATGAAAAACTCAGGCAAGGTGTTTATCAGTTGAGAACATGAGATAGATGAATGCTCATTCTATTTCCATATATGAAAACACACACACAAATGCACACAAAAGTTCACATGTGTTTCAGCTTTAATGAATGGTGGAATTTGATGGGAAAAAAAACATGGCTAGCAGCTCAGGTGTATCACTTCATGCGTAAGTTGTGCTGTAGTTCAGTCCTGCCTTGCGTCTGTATTAACCCTATCTTATTCATTTGAATTTTCTGCTTATTTTGGAGCTCTCATGCCTGAAAAAAAGTGTCAAAGAACAGACATTTGTAACAGACATTTAGATGGACGTAAAAAAAATTATATTTTATACTTTAGCTGAATATGAATACAATGTTATAATTAATCACAGCTATCACATCTCATGGCTCAAGGCAGAAAAGCAAGACATTTTGAAGGTTAAAGATTTATAAATACAACAAAAATGGCACAATGGCCTAAAACAAAGGAAAACAAGGGATCAACAGAAACTGACCAGGAAGAGTGTGGCAATAAGGCCAGAAACTGAAAAAAACACATGTTAGGGTGCACATCAATGTTGCAGCACCCACTGGGTGGTGCCGACCTGCTCTTCAAAGAGTCCTGAGTAAGCAAGCTTAATTGGCACCGGATGTGACGGACCAATGGCCCACAATTCCCACCCCTCAACGGCACCTCTCTGAGGCACCCAAACAACATCACCGGCTCCATCCGGCATAGCTGCAGCATCGCCCTTCCAGCAACCTGCACACAAGAAAACAGGCCCGAAACTACTGCAATTCGAGCCTCGGTCTTCTGGTTCATAGGCGACTGCGTTACCCAGTAGTTTCCTACTACTCTTTTGAGTGGTATTTGACTGGGTAAAATAGAATTACATTACCTAAAAAAAAAGGACCAAGGGGTAGTGGTGGCCTATCAAGACCGCCAAAGTGCCACTGAGGTGCCACGGAGCAAAGTACCGTCGCCACACAATGCACCCTGGGTGCCTTTTATGGCTGCCCACTGCTCACTAAGGTGATGTGTTAAATGCAGAGGACACATATCTGTGCTTTAATGTTTCACAATGACTATGACATCACTATCACAATAAAAAAAAAGAAACTTCTCACAACCAATGTTTCACCACCCCAACCACAGGGGGTGCCCGGTTGTCCACGGGGCTGTCATCTTAACACCTCACATGCTCATTGGTTGTGAACTTGTTCATTTGCTGCTAGGCTTTCTCTGGATTCCTTTTGCCTATCAACGATTTCACCTGTTTGACTACTCTTTGGAGTTGCTCTTGTCTGTTCCCTGTTGCCCTCAATGCTGTCGAAATTGTTCCAGAATTCTGAAGCCTCTTCTGCCTAATCCCTGACTGATCTGAACCACGGCATTGCCAAACCACTCAATTCTGACTGTGACTACTGTACCCCCAGCTATGTTAAAGATTGTTCCCTCTCTTGTGCCGTGTACTATCCCCACTGCGATCCTCTTCACTTCTGCTTCCTGCAGGCCTGTCTCCCTGCTCTTCCTCACCCTGCTTCAAAAGAGCTTGCTACTCTTCTCCCAGCTGTCACATGTTTCCATCCATGTGAGCAGGTTAGCAACTCGGAGATGAGGTAACGTGACTCCCATAAATTGGCAAGATGGCCACTGCCAGCTGCTCAGTCATTGATTGGCATTTGTCGACTCGACTCGGCTCCTCCTCCAATTCAACTCAGCAAGATTTATCTTGTTCATCTCCTCACCTCTGGCCTGTGCTTATGTTATTTGTGCTTTATGAAATTTTATTAACTTGTTATAACATTTATAAGAATGTAATCCAAGAAAGCTTGCCCAGTTTCGACAGATAAATGACTGGTTGTAACAAGAAACTAGGAAGTAAAAGAAGAATGGGAATCGGCATTGAGAAACAGATTGTATAAACAGTCCTTTGGAAAAATTGCAATAAACAATTTGGAACATATGCAATTACTGTAGTGAGTAAAATGAGTAAAATGACATTGAAAGCCTTTTTCTTCATCTGGTCCAAGGTGTCAACATTTGCTTGACCTGGTTTAGGTTTTAAAAGAACCCTAAGCATGGCAAGAGTGCAGATGGTCATTATAGCGATCGTTATGCATAAAGGCATCACGTAAAAAGCATACAATGAGGTCCAATTTATGGCAATTCCACCCCAAGTCAATGCAGTTAAAGAGACAACCCCAACACACATCACTCTGTGTTTATGAATCTTTGATCTCATGTAGACGATGGGGTGAACAACAGCCACATAGCGCTCCACACAGATGAAACAGAGGAACATTACACGGCCATAAAAAGTGACAAATGTTGTGTAGCCGAATAGAATAGTGATTATATCATTGCATACAAAATGTATAAGTAACGCTAAAAAACAGGAAAGGCAATACAGCAACTCCATGGCAGTCTGGGTAAGGTTCATAATGTCGGCTGATGCTAACTGTCTGTTTCCTAACCAAAATACCCAGATATTCAAGGGCACCAAAATAATTACAAATGCAAAAAGTAAAACCCAGTACATGAGCAGAGCAATGGGAGCAATTGATTGGCAAACATCTAATAAAATGCACATTTGTACAATTGAAGAATTTGTCACATTTATTTCCAGATTAGCCATCTTTACCTGCAAAAAAAAAAAAAAAAAGATTTTTAAAAAATATCACATTATAACTCAAGTAGAATTTTGTATTTTATAATGAACTTTATCCAGTATACCCTCAGAAGAAAAGAGAATACAAACAGACCTTAATGGCTTATCTGATGATTCTCGGTGACTCTAGAGTGGCGTCCAGAAATGAGAAGCGATTCTCCTCTGCCGCATTCACCATCAGTGTGCACTTGATCCTCTATGGTCTAGAAAGGTTGGTCAGGCAAGGTGTTGAGCAGTTGAGAACATGATTTAGATGAATGCTCATTCTATTTCCATATATGAAAACACTCACGCAAATGCACACAAAAGTTCACGTGTTTCAGCTTTAATGAATGGTGGAATTTGATGGAAATAAATGTGGCTGGCACCTCAAGTATATCACTTCATGTGTAAGTTGTGCTGTAGTTCAGTCCTGCCTTGCGTTTGTATGAACCCTGTCTTATTCATTTGAATTTTCTGCTTATTTTGGAGCTTTCATGCCTGAAAAAAAAGTGTCAAAGAACAGACATTTGTAACAGACATTTAGATCGACGTAAAATCAAATATGTTATACTTTAGCTGAATACGAATACTATGCTATAGTTAATCACAGCTGTCACATCTCAGGGTCCAAGGGGGAAGAAGGCAGAAAAGCAAGACATTTTGAAGGGTAAGGATATATAAATACAACAAAAATGGCACAATGGCCAAAAATGAAGGAAAACAAGGAAGCAACAGAAATTCACCAGGAAGCATTTGGCAATAAGACCAGGAACTGAAAAAACACAGGTTAGGGTGCACATCAATGTTGCAGCACTTAAAGAGGTGCTCTTCAAAGAGTCCTGAGTAATCATGCTTAATTGGCACCGGCTGTGGCCCTCGGGGCGTCACATTTCCCACCCCTCAATGGCATCGCTCTGAGGTGGCCAAACTCCATCACCGGCGTCATCTGGCATAGCGGCAACCAGCAACCTGCACACAAGAAAACAGGGCCGAAACTTCTGCGATTTGAACCTGGGGCTTCTGGTTCATAGGCAAGTAGTGTGATACCCTTTTGAGTAGTATTTGAGTGGGTAAAATAGAAGGTGATGTGTTCAATGCAGAGGACACATTTCTGTGCTTTAATGTTTTACAATGACTATGACATCACTATCACAATAAAATAAAAAAAAGAAATTTGTCACAACCTATGTTTCACCACCCCAACCACATTGGGTACCCGGGCTGTCCACAGGGCTGTCATCTTAATACCTCACATGCTCGTCTGAAGTGTGAAAGTGAAGTGATTGTCGCACGTGATACACAGCAGCACAGGACACAGTGCACACAGTGAAATTTGTCCTCTGCATTTAACCCATCACCTTGAGTGAGCAGTGTGCAGCCATGACAGGCGCCCGGGGAGCAGTGTGTGGGGACAGTGCTTTGCTCAGTGGCACCTCAGTGGTACCTTGGCAGATCGGGATTCGAACCAGCAACCTTCTGATTACGGGGCCGCTTCCTTAACCACTAGGCCACCACTGCCCCAGTCTGTTGTGAACTCGTTCCTCATTTCTCTGGATTCCTTTTACCTATTGATTTCACCTGTTTGTCTACTCTTTTGGAGTCGCTCTTGTTTGTTCCTTGTTGCTCTCAATGCTGTCAAAACCATGCTGGAATTCTGAAGCCTCTTCTGCCTAATCCCTGACTGATCTGGACCATGGCATTGGCAAACCACTCAATTCTGACTCTGACTACTCTACCGCCAGCTCATTTCCTGTTTCCCCCAGCTTTGGTAAAGAGAGTTCCCTCTCGTGCCGTGTACTATCCCCACTGCGATCCTCTGCACTTCTGCTTCCCCCTGCAGGCCTGTCTCCCTGCTCTTCGTCACCCTGTGTTACGTCCCCGGTCTAGGGTCAGGGACATAACAAATGGGACATATGAGTATAAACTCCAAAACGACGCAACAACACTTAATACTAATCTTTTATTACAACAAAGACATTTAAACAACAACAGAAACACAAAACAGGTCTGGGCAGTCTAAGTCCTATCTTCTCGTCCTAATCCTTCACTTCACCAACAACATTCTTCTCTACCAACAACAGTCTATCTTCACCAACAACAGTCTATCTTCACCAACAACAGTCTATCTTCACCAACAACAGTCTATCTTCCACTTTTCACCAACTCTCTCTTTTCACCAACTCTCTCTTTTCACCAACTCTCTCTTTTCACCAACTCTCTCTTTTCACCAACTCTCTCTTTTCACCAACTCTCTCTTTTCACTAACTCTCTCTTCTTCTTCACCAAAGCAGCCACCATTTTGAATCCTCTTCCCGATTACAGCCCACCAATCACGGCAGGAAGTGGGAGGAGTCCAATCATGGGCTGATGAGGAGCCACCCTGCAACATTACACAGAAAGAAAGAGAGAGACACACACAAACACAACAGAAAACACCCATAGTCTGCCACGGGACGTCACACCCCCACCACCAAAAATCAACGTACTATGTTGATTCACCCAAAAAAAAAAACTAAAAGGCCCGTGACAAGGCGTCAGCCAAAACGTTGTCCGTCCCACGTTTATACTTAATTTCTAAATTGAACCCGTGCAAAACCAAGGACCAGCGCATAATACGCTGATTTGTGTTTTTCATCCGAGATAAAAACACCAGGGGATTGTGGTCAGTAAAAACGAAAACAGGTTGTGCGGTAGACCCAATGTATACTTCGAAATGTTGCAATGCTAAAATCAGTGCTAGCGCCTCCTTTTAAATGGTGCTGTAGTTCACCTGATGTTTTAAGAACTTTTTTGAGAAGAAGCAGATGGGATGATCAACTCCATCCGCATCTTCCTGTAACAGCACAGCCCCAGCTCCAACAGCACTGGCATCCACCTCCAGTTTGAAAGGGCGCTGGAAGTCAGGAGCAGCCAGAACAGGGGTACTGCAAAGAAGGGTTTTCACAGACATAAAAGCATTCTGGCATTCATAGTTCCAACTAAACTGTACTCTGCCTCGCAGCAGTTCAGTCAACGGACACACTACCTCCGAAAAGTTTTTACAAAAAGCCCGGTAGTATCCAGCCATTCCCAAAAATCGGCGCAGTTCCCTTTTCGATGTGGGAACTGGGAAGGCAAGAATGGCCTGAATCTTAGCCATCACAGGTTTTACCTGGCCTTGACCCACCTCTTTACCTAGGTAAGTCACAGTGGCTTTGCCGAACTCACACTTTGCCAAGTTCAAAGTCAGCGATGCATCCTGCAGCCGCTTGAACACAGCTGTCAGAGTGTGGATATGCTCGGACCAAGTGGACGAATAGACAATAATGTCATCTAAATAAGCGTCGCAGTTTTTAATTCCACAAAGCACTTTAGCCATTAGACGCTGAAAAGTCGCTGGTGCATTACGTAACCCAAAAGGCATAACCGTATATTCTAAGAAATTATCCGGTGTGACGAAAGCAGAAATTTCAGAAGCTCGGGGAGTCAACGGAACTTGCCAGTAACCACGAAGCAAGTCTAATTTACTGACAATACGAGCCGAACCAACCCTATCAACACAATCTTCCATTCGGGGCAATGGAAATGAATCGGGTCTAGTTACTGCATTTACTTTTCTGTAATCAGTACAGAAACGAACTGTACCATCAGGCTTAGGTACTAACAGACAGGGACTACTCCATGGACTACAGCTTGGCACGGAGAATCCATGTTCCAACAAATAATCAACCTCAGACTGCATTACCGTACGCTTAGTGGGATTTAGTCTGTACGGGTGCTGTCTGATTGGGGCTTGTTCACCAACATCAATGTCATGCTTTAATACTGTAGTACATGACGGAACATCACCAAACAATATCTTATATGTCCGAATTAAAATCATAACCTGCTCCCGTTCGTTAAGAGGCAAATGTGACAGATGTGCATCTAAGTTTTGTAAGATCACACTGTTGTGTAATCTGGGCGAAGACACAGGAACATTTCCTAGATATAACCCATCCTCCTCGGGAGAATATGCATCCAGCAGGGGCATAGAAGCCACGGATAACACAGCAGCTCCTTTACCTGGTGGATCTACATTGTCCTGTGTTGCATCACTGTCTCTCATAACGTATTTCTTGAGCATGTTCACATGACATACACGCATTTTACGTTTACGGTCAGGAGTGCGAACAACATAATCAGTGTCACTTAACTGGGACTCAACCACATAAGGACCTGAGAATTTTGCTTGGAGAGCAGACCCCATTAGTGGTAATAAAACCAGAACTCTATCACCCGGCTGAAAAGATCGAGAGACTGCTTTCTGATCATATCGGGCTTTCATAGACCCTTGTGCATGTTGTAAGGAAGCTCGAGCAGTAGCACAAGCATTATGAAGCCGTTCCCGAAAGGAACTGACATGATCCAGCACATTAGTCTCTATCAATGGTTCAGCTACCCAGGCTTCTTTAAGAAGCTTGAGTGGACCACGCACGGTGTGACCGAATACAAGGTCAGCAGGACTGAATCCCAAAGACTCCTGAACAGTTTCACGAATGGCAAACAACAATAGTGGGAGACCCTCATCCCACTCTTTAGCCGAAGCTAAGCAATAAGTACGGAGCATGGACTTCAGAGTTTGGTGAAAATGTTCCAATGCTCCTTGTGACTGAGGATGGTAAGCACTTGATACCAGATGCTTTATTTGTAATTCCTCCAAAACTTGCTTAAAAAGGCGAGACAGGAAATTCGAACCTTGGTCCGTTTGGACCAATTTTGGAAGTCCAAAAGTAGAAAAGAACGTCACTAAGGCTCTCACTATATTCTTAGCCTTTAGTGAGCGTAACGGAACTGCTTCCGGGAAACGTGTGGCACTACACATTATCGTCAGCAAGTATTTAAAACCTGTTTTGGTACGAGGAAGTGGACCAACACAATCTAAAATTATCTTCGAAAATGGTTCGGTGAGGACAGGCACAGGACAGAGTGGCGCGGGTGGAATTGACTGGTTCGGTTTACCAGCCAATTGACAAACGTGACACGATCGACAATATTGAGCAACATCGGATTTCAACCCAGGCCAAAAGAAATGGCGCAAAATCCTGTTATATGTTTTTGTTACTCCTAAGTGTCCAGACATCACGTTGTCATGCCCTAAACACAGCACCTGAGACCGAAATTTAAGAGGAACCACCACTTGATATACTGAATTCCAACCTACGTCATCAGCAGTTGGAGGATTCCACTTCCTCATCAAGATCCCTTTATCCCAGAAAAAGGCTACCGAATTTGCAGTTATGTTGGCCTTGTCAACAACAGCCGAACGACACTGCGTTAAAGTAGAGTCTTTTCGCTGCTCCTGGGACATAAGCGTTTTACTTACAGGCAGCGACATTGTTTCATCATCATGGACATTAAGAGTGCGCGTCCGCGGCGCTCCCTCTACCACTCCGCCGTCTGATGGCGCTGCACGGGAGACCAGAGGGTCAGAAACAGCCATAAACGTATCACACAGCTCATCCGTACTCTGCCGGCGTGCCTGCGCTCGGGTGACTGCACAAGCAGGGAAAACTGACTCATAACCCGGCACCACTGAAGAGGGTGGAACCGCAGGGTTATCAATGACCTCCGGAAGGGGAAGAACTTTCCCTCCAGCCAAATCGTTCCCAAGAATAAAATCGATTCCCTGCATAGGCAGTTCGGGGCGCACTGCGACTTTGCACGAACCTGAAAATAAAGCACAGTGCAGGTTTAGAACGTGCAGTGGCACTTTAACGATGCCTAATTCAATACCCCGCACCAGTACATAAGAGCCACAGAACGTGTCATCAGAAAAGGGCCAGACATTCGCTAAAACAAAAGACTGCGCAGCACCGGTGTCTCGTAAAATGCGCACTGGCACTGCACTACTGTTTCCAGCAGCTGCGGAAACTGTACCAGCAAGCACAAAAGGTTCATAGACAGGATCAACAATAGTGGGGACACTCACAGCAGACTGAACAAACCCAACCCCTTTTGGTGAGGATTTAGGAGGTGAACCATGCTTCTTTAAGAGTTTTGGGCATTTAGCGATGAGATGGCCGGTCTCGTGACAATAAAAACATGCGCGACCATCACTAAAGGAAACGGGTCGGATACTCACATCCCGTCGGAAACTCACATCCCGATCTGGTTTTCGTGAGACTGAATAAAACACAACTTTATGAGTAAGCACGAATTCATCTGCGCAGACGGCTGCCTGCGCCAGCGTTGACACTTTCTGGTCGTTCAGATGAGTGGCAACAGCTTCCGGGACGCAGTTTTTAAATTCCTCCAAAAGGATTAATTCACGAAGCTGTTCCCACGTACTGACCTTACTGGAAACACACCACCGGTTAAACAAAGCTTCTTTCTCTCTGGCAAACTCCACATACGTAATTTGCTCACCCTTCCTAGACTTCCGGAATCTTTGACGGTACGCTTCTGGGACAAGTTCGTACGCGTTCAGAATTGAAGTCTTTACCACATCATAGTCAGAGCTCTGCTGCAAAGAAAGTGAAGAGTAAACTTCCTGAGCATTGCCCACAAGAACACACTGCAGTAGCAGTGTCCAAACAACTTTAGGCCACTGTAAAGTTGTTGCTACCCGTTCAAAGTGACTAAAATATTTTTCCACCTCGTCCTCAGAAAATGGAGGCACCAGTCTAATATGTCGGCTGACATCGAAAACAGGGGTTTGCGACTCGACAGACAGGACAGACTTGGAAGCTAATTCAAGTTCGAGACGCTTTAATTCTAGGTCTCGTTCTTGACGTTCACGCTCAAACTGGCGTTCGCGATCACGTTCTTCCAACTCCATTTGCTTAAGGTGCAACTGGCGTTCGCGATCATGTTCTTCCAGTTCCAATTGCTTGAGTTGTAGCTGATGCGCTAGCTCCTTTTCACGCAGCCCACGAGCTTCTCGGTCAGCCCGCAGTTTTGCTGCTTCAAGCTGCATCTGCTTCTCTTGCAGTGACATTTCCTTTAACCGAATTTCACTAGAGAAACTCTCGCCGGACTCCTCCAAGCCCTCAGCAGAAAGTGGACTACCAGATTTAACACATGGTACCCCCTTTTCCACCAACCCGATTTTTAACGCTGTTACTAAGAAGTCTTTCAACTTTCTATCGGCGCTGGCAATGGGTATGCCATAAAAGTCAGCTACACCCAATAGCTGCTCCTTGGTTAACTCTGCTAACATCTCATCGGAAGGGAACTCAACAAAACCCTCAAAACCTGTTGCCATAGTGACCTGTAATTCTAATCTCACAACAAACTATAAATTGAATTACTTGGTGAACCCACCAAAACAAAGAGAAACTACACAGACCCAACTACAGCTCACTGGGATGTATACCAGAGTCAGTCTGCTCCTGTGGGATTCTAGGAACTCCAGCTCCTAATCTACCTAACCAGCCAGCTACCTAAGATCTAGCTAGTCTTCAGGGAAGTTACCAGTTTTAGGCACCTTTAAACACAAGCTCGCAACATTTCCAGTCTCTGACTGAGACAGAAATGCTCGACGCGTACCTCCCCCTGGATTTTTCCCCAAAAACAATAAACCAAAACAACAAACAAACATAACAAACAGCGTCCGTTGGAAGGACCCGCTCAAGGCAGAACCCAGCTGGACAGCTCTACCTATCCAGAGTTCACCAGAAAACCCACATAAACAGAAAAAAAACTCAAACTCACCCAGATGAGAACAGTTGCCAAGGTCCACAGCCTACACAATATCCTACCTACGCGGTAGGAAATCCCGGACGAGCCCCCAAAATTTGTTACGTCCCCGGTCTAGGGTCAGGGACATAACAAATGGGACATATGAGTATAAACTCCAAAACGACGCAACAACACTTAATACTAATCTTTTATTACAACAAAGACATTTAAACAACAACAGAAACACAAAACAGGTCTGGGCAGTCTAAGTCCTATCTTCTCGTCCTAATCCTTCACTTCACCAACAACATTCTTCTCTACCAACAACAGTCTATCTTCACCAACAACAGTCTATCTTCCACTTTTCACCAACTCCCACTTTTCACCAACTCTCACTTTTCACCAACTCTCTCTTCTTCTTCACCAAAGCAGCCACCATTTTGAATCCTCTTCCCGATTACAGCCCACCAATCACAGCAGGAAGTGGGAGGAGTCCAATCATGGGCTGATGAGGAGCCACCCTGCAACATTATACAGAAAGAAAGAGAGAGACACACACAAACACAACAGAAAACACCCATAGTCTGCCACGGGACGTCACACCCTGCTTCAACAGACCATGCTCTTTGTCTCCCAGCTGTCACATGACTCCATCCATGTGACTGGGAGCAACACGGAGATGAGGTAACGTGACTCCCATAAATTGGCAAGATGGCCACTGCCAGCTGCTCAGTTATTGATTGCCATTCGTCAACTTGACTCGGCTCCTTCTCCACCTCAAACCCTGATCATCTCCTCACCTCTCCACTCTTCCCTCTCATCCTGTCCCTTGCCCAAATAAACCTTAGAACACGAACAACAGCATCTGTGGGGTGTTGTGGCTCACGACGGCTCTTGTTAGCATATTAAAATGGAGGAAACTTATCTGCCTCCTTGTGTCCAATCACACCGGGGTTTCTGGTTTCGTCCAACACATGCTCACATTCTTGTCCCCTGCTGGTACCATGACACCAGCTTCTCTGCTTCCTCAGCCACCGCAGATTTCTACATGAACACAACACTTGTGGACTCCTATGATAAAAATGCAGTTTCATTGATTTAACCTAGACTAAAATTGAATCAGTTTTTTGATTAAATCAGTTATGGATAATTCAGACTAAAAATTACTAAATGACTAAAATGGATAGTTTTTTAGTTGACTAACTTGATTAGACTATAATAAGTATGGGTGTGACTAAGACTAATATAAATTAAAATAACAGCTTGACGCAAAGACTAGTGTCACAGCTGTTGCCTCGGAAGTGAACGTTGCAGAGGTCATCATCGTGTATAAAACATTTATCCTTGCTGGTTTCTGTTTGCTCCCAATGCTGCTGACCAATTGCTCCGCCCCCAACTACTCTTCAGTCTCTGCCTTTGACACATCTGCTTTCTTATGACCATTCTCTGCCTTCTGCATTCCAATACAGCTACGCCACAGTGGGTGCTGCTTATTTTGCCTGCCACGCTCCCTCCCCAGGACTGCAACATGCTCCCGGGCGTGTCTGCTTACGTTCCAGCCCAAGCACCAGCGGCCGGAAAAATTATGCTCCCAGTCTTCCCCTTTCACTTAAATGCCATGCGCACATGTACCCCAGGACCAGACTTGTGTGAACTAAAACTAAAATTAATACAGGCTGCAAAAAAGTTATACTTACAAAATGTCACGATTAGGTGTAGCTGGAGACTCACCTGGCACCAATCTGATTTACATCAGGGCTCTAGTCATGGAACAGATTAGGGACATGGTAGCCTGGTTATAAGGAACTTTGGAGCATGTGGACCGTGCAACTCCTGTTTGTAGTTGTTTTCAGTTCTGGCAATCGCTACATGCCTGCGGGTTGGTTTGTGTTTTCCCCCTTTTGTTTCCCCTGTTTTCGCCCTTCGTGCTGTTTTTATTTGTGTTTAATAAGTCTTGTTTCCAGTATGTCCCGCCTCTGCTCTTCATTACACCCGTGAGCTTGCTGAAGTGACACAATAAGGCAGTATTTGCCTGTGTTGAAGACATTTTGAAAGTTAGTTGGAAATTTTTCATCAGTTTAAATTCATAACAAACTACTGGAAATCTTTCATGAATAAAGCAAAACGTCAACTCAAGTTAAAAATGTATTTAATTATCTTTGCAATGCCAAAAGAAAGACATATAAATACAATTTAATCTTCATTCATTTTTGACCCAAACCATCTGCAAAATATTAGTCATGCTTCATACATCTTAGTCATGCTTTATAAAATCCTATAAACTTCTTTTAACGTTTATAAGAATGTAATCCAAGGAAGCCTGCCCAATTTCGACAAATAAAGTACTGGTTGTAGTAAGAAGCTAGGAAGTAAAAGAAGTATGGAAATCGGCATTGAGACACACATTAAATAAACATTAAAGTAAACAAGTTGAAATACACAATATGGAATGTAGCCAATTACTGTAGTGAGAAAAATGAGTAAAATTACATTGAAAGCCTTCCTCTTCATCTGGTCCATGCTGTCAACATTTGCTTGACCTGGTTTAGGTTTTAAAAGAACCCTAAGCATGGCAAGAGTGCAGATGGTCATTATAGTAATCGTTATGCATAAAGGCACCATGTAACAAACATACAATGAGGTCCAATTGATGCCAATTCCACCCCAAGTCAATGCAGTAACCCAGAGAACCCCAACACAGATCACTCTGTATTTATGAATTTTTGATCTTATGTAGACGATGGGGTGAACAACAGCCACATAGCGCTCCACACAGATGAAACAGAGGAACATTGCACGGCCATAAAAAGTGGCAAATGTTGTGTAAGTGACCAGAGTTGTGATTATATCATTGCATTTCACATTTATAAGTAACATTACAAAAATGCAAGAGCAATACAGCAACTCCGTGGCAGTCTGGGTAAGGTTCATGATGTCTGTTGATGTCAATCGTCTGGTTCCTAACCAAAGTACCCAGATATTTAAGGGCACCAAAATAATTACAAATACATAAAGTAAAACCCAGTACAGGAATAGAGGAATGGGAGCAGCAGATTTGCAAACATCTGTGAAAATGCATGATTGAACAAATGAATAATATGTCACATTTATTTCTGGATTATCCATCTTTACCTGCAGCAACAAAAATATGATTTGTAAATTCATAATTCATGCATAATTTGGTATTGTATTCTGAACTTTTTCCAGTATACCCTCATAAACAAAGCGAATTCAAACAGACCTCAATGGTGATTCTCAGTGACTCTAGAGAGTGGTGTCCAGAGATCTGCCACGTTCATCATCACTGTGCACTTGATCCTCTAAGGTCATATAAGGTTAATGAAAAATTTAGGCGAGGTGTTGAGCAGTTGAGAACCTGAGTTAGATGAATGCTCACTCTATTTTCATATATGAAAAATACTCAAATTCACAAGTTCACATGTGTTTCAGCTTTAATGACTGGTGGAATTTGGCGTCTGGCAGCTCAGGTTTTTCACCTCAGGGGTAAGTTGTGCTGTAGTTCAGTCCTGACTTGTTTTTATATTATCCCTGTTTTATTCATTTTTTAATAAAGTTTCCTGCTTATTTTGGAGCGATCATTCCTAATATTTTTTTGTATTTTAACTGGAAATTTTAATTGAAAATTCAATTCCTGTGAATTAAAAACATGAATACTATTTTACACTGCATCCAGACAGTATTCACAGTTGTCACGTCTTGAGGTGACAGCACGAGTGACCAGGAAGCACGTGGCAATAAGGCCAGGAACTAAAACAAACACACACCAAACATACCCAAACCACTCTATGGCCCAAAGGATGTAACAGCATGGTGGTGGCATCGGCCCCTCCAGCATCCTGCACACAGGAAACAGGCACATGCAGCCCCTGCCCCTGCACATCTCCATGCTGCCACCAGGGAGGCAGTCCTGGACCCTCCAGTGACTGGTTTCCGTACCGCGGGATGGTGCCAGGATGGTGCCCTTCCAATGCCTCCAGCACTCCTCCCCGTGCCAATGCACGTCTCTACCTCCAGCAGAGTGAGAGACATGCCCTCTCTCTGCATGTCTCTGCTGGGGGTACGGTGGCATCGCGGGTTCCTGTTATACAGTAGACACTCCAGAGTGTAAAGGGGCATGAAGTCAATCACTGGCTTCAAGTCCACCAGCGGAGGGGTTGAGGGGGACAGAGTTCAACTGTTTTTTAATAGGTTCGACAGCAGGCCCCCATTCAACCCCATCAATACCCTGTCAGCAGACAATGCACCCCAAGACACCACCATCAGTTCCTCATCATTTCCTGCTCCTTCCCGCACTCTCCATCAGCAGAGAATGGGTGCTGAGGAACCCACCCCATCCCCCTCAGCAGAGTGTGGTGGACAGTTTTGTTGACTGGTGTGATCTAAATCAGCAAAACCAAAGAACTTGAGGTGGACATGAGGAGGTCACCCCAATATCCATCAGGGGAGTGGAGATGGTTCAGGACTATACTTGGACAATAAACTGGCGACAAACAGGAAGGGTCAAAGCAGGCTGTACTTCCTTCGTAGACTAAGGTCCTTTGGGGTCTGTAACATCATGCTACGGATGTTTTATGATTCTATAGTGGCCAGTGCCATCTTCTATGATGTGGTGTGCTGGGGGAAGAATGATAAGAACAGGCTAAACAAGCTGATCAAGAAGGCTGGCAGCATGGTGGGAGTAAAACTGGCACCACCACTCCCGGCTCCTTGAAGCCAAACCCCAACTGTGCACGGTTCTCCAGTCGCTTACAGACCAAACCCGGTATGCACTGTGCTCGACGAAAGGTTTGCACTTCCTCTCTAAAATCAGTTAGTGGGGCTAAAATGCAGTTTTTCTAAACTCCCAGTTGGACAATATCCCACAGCACTCAGAGACTGATTAGATCAGCCTTACCTCCATTCCTGCTTTGTGTCTGCGTTTCAAAGGGGTAGACTGAACACTAGCCTATTCGTCGTGCGAAAATGCACCACAGTCATGATGGTCTGACCAGGCACGTGCTTTTGATTCGCTGGCCAATTAAGTTGTGAAGTAATGAGACCAAGGTCTGAGGAGCGGGCATTTTCAGCTCCTTGGGCCACGGTTGCTTCCTCACGGGCGATTGGTGGAACCTTGATTGTGACGGTGGGATGTTGTGAGCGGGCCATCGTTCTACCAGGCCCCACCAGTCTTGTTCTCTGCCGCTGTCATCTTCCTATGGTTTTTCTCGTGCCCACAGGAAGTGCCATTCCCACTGTTTGTCTTGGACGAGGTTGACAGAGCGGGGCTGTCTGGTGGCATGCTGGTTGACCTCTTCCCACTGGCAATACACTGGCGCTGCGGAGGGCCAAACCCCCCAGAAAAGGGAAACAAAATCAAACACAGCAAGGGAGTGTGAGACAGACTGACACTTCAAGGGTCCAAATCACCAGGTCACACGTGCACCTGGCTAACTCAGTGCCTTCTAGGCATCACAAGGCCCAGGATGTCTGCTGACTCCAAGTGTTCCATAGACATGGCCTGTCTAATTTCATTCTAAAGCACCCAGGCATTCAAGGGCACCAAAGTCACAAGTAGAACAACTAGAGCATCCTGAACGTAGAGAATAGAAGGAGAAAGAACGGTCCAGTATTCTGGAGAAAACGTTTATAATTGGGTGAGGAATTTCTTCTGCTATTTGCAATCTTAACCTGTGGATAAATGAGCATGACATTTCTTTGTTACAGCACATGGCATCGTGCCGCCCACTCAAGGTGGGTGCGCATGAGATGTCAGTAGATTATGACCCTGTTTGCCACTAGATTATGATTCCTGGATTACCGTTTGGTTAGACTGATTACGGATGATCAACCGTGCCTTCCTCTGACCCTTTCTCTCTGGGAACATGGTTTTGGATTGACAGATTTTAAGGACACTGGCCTTCGCATGCCCAATGACGCCTCGTTTCTCTTGCTGACTGCTTCTTCGGTTCAGACTTCTGACCGGCCCTGACTCCTCCTTCACCGCGGCTGCCCTTCACTCTACATTGACTATTCTACTCTCACATTGTGCATTGAAGCGGCACCAACCGCAGACCGCTCAAGCCACGTTCCCTATGCCATGCAGTCTGTTCTACCTGGGTTGACATGATTGTGTCAAAGGTCAAACAATCCTAAAATAGCCACTCCCCAATAAAAGCCCTAGCATAGCACTGATAGCATGATGTGCGACTGTTCCCTGTGCCCTCTCCCTGGGCTTGGCAGGTAAGGAGTCTTCGCATGCCAGCATGGCCCCCGTTGTGTACAGGCCATTGCTCTCTCTTGTTTCCTGTTCGTAGTTTTAGTGCTTTTGACTGCTAATGTGCAGTGAGGACTTGGCGGGTAACTTACGGCTATGGTCCTGGTTGGCAGTGTCTAAGTGGCGACTGACACACAAATTTTCTGCTCCACTAGAGTCCCAAGCCCTGCGTCACCCAGCTTGTTCTGTGTGTTTGTTTTTCTGTTGTTTTCTCTCATATAACTCAAGGACCGTACAACTATATGAAGCCTCCTCTTGATTACTGAGGGTATTTTGTCTGTTTAAATATTTAGATTTATATATTTGTTACCTTGCTTAAATTCTATTTAGTACAAATTATTGTTGATCCCTTGTGTCTGACTTCTTAAGTATAACTGACCTCTGTGCCCACGAGCTGTGGTGTAGTTGGACTGCAATTATTTAGATCTTAAATGTGGTTGGCGACACCACAAACACACCCTGTCCTCCGAGGCAGGGGGAAAGCCAGAAGTCCCATGGCATTGAACATGTAGGCTCAACAAATCCAAGGTACATTGATATATTGCAAAAGTTAAGGAAGCTCAGAACAAGGAACATCCTGGAGTATCAGGTCAAGCTTGAGTCATGACAGTGTGAATGTTAAACAAGGGAAGTTCCTGTGAACATTGAGGTTTTTTTTTTCCACTCTGCACTCGGGTCCTCCACCTGCCTATTTCCCCAAATCTCTCCTCAGTATCGGCCCTGTTTTCTCATACATTATCTCAAGAGGATTGTATTGTACATGTATATTTAGACTTTCTGAACTTAACAGAGCTCTCTCACATAAAGTTCATGATGTGTTCTTAATTTAAGCAGAAAGCATGGGGTTTGTTTGCTAGTGTAGGGTAAGGTTTCCTAAATTTAGTGAAATATATAGATAAAACAAGAAAGAACCTATTAGATACAAAAACGTGGGGTAAAAATATTCATCAACGCTAAGACATTTTTCATTCCAATATCGAAATTTGAATGTATAAAAAGCTATATTAGTAAATTAATGTGGAAATAATCAATCAATTAATTAAAATCGATGCATCACAAAAATAATCTCTAGATTGTTTTATAAATAATTGTTTGGGATGTAGCCCTAATGTAGCTGGACGCTTGGATGAGGTTAATAGTAGTTTATAGTGTAGCACCCTCTCAGGTGCACTGTTATTATTTGTATTATTTTTGTTAATATCTGTACAGCAAGTGTGTTTTTGTTTCATTATATGCTCATATAATATGTTTATATCTTGTTTAAACTGTGTAATGGTATGCGGAGTTTATTTTGTGCTGTCCTATCATAGAGGGGGATGGAGAGCATGTGACAGGAAGAGTTGGGAGAGAAGAGACAGGAGACAGCGTTTTTTCTTAGTTTTAATTTAATTAGTGAAGTTACACGCTTTGGGTTAAAATAGCAAATGCATTCACATGCATTTATGTTGTAATAGTTTGGGAGTTAAATATTTTTCATGCATAAGGGTGCATAGTGCATGACGGAGGTTCGCTGACTTCTAGGAAAAATAGCAATTGCTATAAAGGGTAGAAGTGCACAGACTTCGGTGGGAACTCTGCACGCGGCGGAGACCGGGAGACCAGCGCGACGCGGGACGGCCCGGTGCTGTGGAGGTGTTGGACCACGCGAGGAGCGTTAAGTCTACATTAGGAGCTGCACCGACGAAAGTTTTGTTCTGCAGACGGCAGAAGTGCAGCGGATCGTGGGGACAATTCTGGAAGAAGTAGTGAGTAAACTCAACACACCAGTTTGAGCTCCACCAAGCGCGCCAACAATATTAAAAGTTACCTAGACGGTGTGAACATTTAAAACCCGGGTATTTTATTTTATTTGTGTTATTGTTTTAATGTTTATGTGGTGTGGGTTTTCCCCTGTATAATTGTTGGGGATGGAAATAAATGTTCAGTTGTAATATATAGTTCTATTGTACCCGTGATTTCATGTGTTGTGGTTTTATGGGAATTATAAAATTAGAGCAAGGGAGGTGAATCGCATACAGCTATAGCCCTTCCAACAGGCTAGCCTGAGCTCTTCGACACACTGCGAGATCATAACCCTAGACAGAAATTAAATGTACTTGGTAACTTCCACTTAAACTCCTCCCTTGCATCATATATAGGTGAATCTGGTGGTGGGTTCTTTAAAATGTCATCATTGTAAAAACAAGTTTAGTGGGAGTGTTACAATAGTTTAAGAAACAGAGAAAGACTTAAATGTAAAAAACTTTATTTATGACATTTGCTTTGTAATTTGGACTACAACTTCAGGTTAATGCTTTCAGTACTGCTCTTATATGAATTGTTTACTTTGAGTTGCACGTTCTTCTACAGCACAATTACTATTATCTATGCAAACTATATATAATAATAGAAATGAAACTAGAGTTGATCATTGACCATGATTGAGATGGCTGTTGAATAAAACCATTTAAGTCTTAAATGCATGTAATCCAAGGAAGCCTGCCTGACTTAGTCAAATAAATGACTGGCTGCAGCAAAAGACTGGGGAAGAAAAGAATGAGACAAACCGGCAAGGAGATGCACAACAACTCAATATCAGTGCTGCCTAGGTTAAATGCACAGAAAGGAAAATAGCCCAGTATTGTGTTGAGTAAAATGATTAAAATGACATTGAATGCCTTCCTCTTCACATGGTGCATGCTCTCAGCATTAGCATGACCCGGTTTAGGTTTGAAGAGAACTTTACTCATGGCCACAGAACAGCTGATCATAACAGCGAGAGCTGCACACACTCTTAACCCGAATTAGTTGACTTTACTAGAAACCCGTTGCACTAATCAAGATTAGTTTTTACAAATCTAAAACTAAATGGGTTAAGCTTTATAAACATTAAAATGTTAGTGGGTGCAGAAGACAAATCAGGTTTGCATTACTGAAAACCATTACTTCACACAATTTTTTTGGTGTACAATTTATATAAAAAAATCTTATTGAATATTAATTCTAAGTATTGATGTTATATTACTTAATGCCTTATAATTAAGAAATACTAGTTAAAGAAATAAACTAACCGCATTCCAATGTTTTTATTGCTCATAAAAACAGGCAGTACAGTGTATTCATCCATATATGAACTTGTCATACAAAAGACAAGTAACATTTTTGACATGCAATTCTTGTTTGCTAGTCAACAACTGTACAAATTGCTTACAGTAACATGACCACATAGTATTCAACAATATGCCATATCCCTCTGAATGGCTAAACATGCATTAAAACTGGATAAGCATTAAAACTTGAGTCAACTCTTTAAAACAAAGATGACCACTGTGAATTTTAAACATTTTTACCACAGAAAACTGGTACAATTTAACTCTTTATTTTCTCTTTTAACCTCTTTCTCTTTTAACTGGTTTAATTTAACTTGCAGGAATGAAAGGACATTTGAAACAAGAGAATCACCTCAGAGATTAATTGTGCACATCAAGAACAGTAAACAGCCACTCCTGTCAAAATTAAATTGCAAGCTGGTTCTTTAATGTCTGTAACCTGGGCTTCAAGTCAGTGTGGCCCACCGTTAGAAGTACCTGTTGGATGAACTGGAATGTGTTCTTCATTGGTTTGGGGTAGTTTAGATGAAGTGCATACGTAAGTCCAAAGAGAAGGCATATAGCCTTTGGCAAGTCTTTAATGCTTTCCATCACAACTTCTCCCTCGATGACAATCTTAAATGAGGCTGGATTGAGATGCAGAGAGGATTGGGAGACAGCACCTTCACACTCAACAAGGAGGATTCCAAGGTCAAGGTCTTGGAACACATGATCATCAGCAGAGTCCTAACAGAACACATTCAAGACATTAGTCATTAAATAACTATTAATTATGTTAAACAGTGACACATGCAAACTAATGTATGAATTAGTTATGACTGCTTTTTCAACTCTTCATTAAAAGGGTTAGTTAAAAAAAAAAAAAATATAATAATATTTTAACTTTTGACCGTGTGTGTGTTGTAACACACACACACACACACACACACACACACACCACACACACACACACACACACACACACACATATATATATATATATATATATATATATACTTGATCAAAAATACAGAAAAAAACAGTAATATTGCAAAATGTTTTTACAGGTTCTACAAAAATAGTTGACAGAACAACTGTTCAACATTGATAATTCGCATAATAAATTTATCATATTAGAATGATTTCTGAAAGATCATGTGACTTGAGTAATAGCTGATGAAAATTAAGCTTTGCATCACAGAAATAAATTATTAATTTTTTTTCCTGTATTTTTGATCAAGTATATATAACCTTGATGAGCATTAGATATTTCTTTAAAAAGCATTACAAGTCTTACTGACCCCAAATTTTGACCAGTACCCCAAAACCTATAGAACAGTTCATCATCAAAACAGAAATAGACATTTCTTTCTTTTGATTCACATGAATTTATTTTATGATGCACTTATGACCTTTTTAAACCTTTAAGTTGCAGTTTAATGTAGGGAAAGAAATGCCTCATTTAAAAAAAAAAAAAAAAACCTTTGAAATTAAAATTTGTTATTTACATAAAAAGTCTTATGGGTTTTGACTGACATGTAAATGCAAGTAAATGATAATTTTAGAAAAAGGGTTGAATGATCTATTACTAGTCTCTCAGTGTTTAATGGTTTAAGTTTAATGGTTATGTTTATCACATACAAATACTATGAATTAATAAAATCATTATGCAGTTTGGTGCAAGATACCCTTGGAGAAAATAAGTTACTTACAAAGCATGGTTTAAAGAAGTCAGTGGGGTTGTCACCAAGGACAATTGGCAGACCTCTAAGCACCGTTGCTCTAATATCAGTTGGCTCTTGAGTCTGTTGGGTAGTAAAATAAAAAAAGACAGAATAATAAGAAATGATCTACAAGAAAGCATGATCAGTAAAGTACAAATTTGATTGTACTGGGCAACCATTACAGTATCACTTAATGTGACATGTTTTTATTACTTATATTAATAAAAAAAAAACAACAATGCATCAAATAAGTACACAATGCACCAACCTTGGTTTGTTGTAAAAGCTGTGTCAACAGCTGTCCGACATTCCCTCTCTTAGAGCGAAAAATCTCAATTAGATGACGACTGTGCTGATCAATGCTTTCATAAAATTCCTGCTTGAGGTTCTTTCCTACAATCCTGTTAAACTCCAAGAACACCTGCAAAACTAAACTAAACTGTGGTTGGAGGCATTTGTATTATGTGTGAGAAAAGATATTCATCTTACACACCCGTATGCTGTCCAAGATGTAGATAAAATAACGAAAGTGAACAATTGTAATTCATACAAAATCCATATACATTTGGTGTCTTGTTAATTATATGGACTCAGATATTAACAAAAAATTGTGTTAATCTAAATAAAGTCATCAGGATGAGACTGTGTAAATGAAATTGAACAATGGCATCAAAAAATAATAGAAACATAGAAAAGGACTCTTGAACATACCTGATCCTCCGTAAAAAGAGCAGGCCAGCGTTCCACCATCTGGCATATGGCAGGCTTTGTCTCCACCACCTCTCTTCTTCTTAGTGCAAATGTAAGGTCCATCTTGACTTTCACAAGTTGTCCATTTGGTGTTCGTTCCTGCATTTCATCGACCAAGATCTTTCGGGCATCCTCAAGGCCTGTCTGGTCAAATCCATCTGGAAAGTTGGGTAAGAAGTTGAGCTTGCCTTTTTTTGCCTTCTTAATGTTTTTGTTAGCTGGTTCTCCTGGACTTGAATGGCCTCCACGCTTACCAGCATTTACTGCAACGTCACGGCATCCTGATTGTCTGCGCTTTGACCTATAATTAGCCATTTTATATTTTAAACTGTTCTTCCAACCACTGCAGCAACTGGTTGAGCCTTTCTCCTGGAGACATGGATGCTTGTTTATCAGTGCTGCTGCAGCTTTTTCAAACTGAGCATTGTTTGGATAAGCTGTGAAGCCATACATAGTCTCTGCCAATCTCTCAAGGATCTCGTGTTTAAGATCTTTGGTTACTTTGAGGAGTGTTCCATCCCTAAGATACAGCAGATTTGCTTGCCTGAGTCTATATTCAACGTCAACAGAGAAATTTGGGGCATAAAACTGCTCTGGCCACTGCGTTTGTCGCTCTTGAGATGATTGTGAGAGGATTTCGGTATCTGCTGTACTGTGGCTGTCATCTAAGCTTTCTGCAGGTGCTGAAACAGGAACAGGAACCAGCTCAATTACTGGGATGACTTGGATTGTTGGTTTTTCAGGGAGATCTCCAATATCTGATAGGTTGAATAGTTCGTTATTAAATTCAGGATCTTTGTACTGGATACTGAAGGTGTAATGAAGTTCCAGTGATTCCTTAATATTGCTCATTAATTCCTCCACAGTAGCAGGCCTCCTGTTTAGGGTGACCTTTCTTATATCTGCCTCAGAGAGAATGACCCTTAATGTCATCTTCTGATCTGCCATCTGCATCACAAAAATAGCTTGTTAAAATTTGAATGTTCTCATTAACAGATAAATATGAAATTACCAAGGAAAATGACGTAATGCAGATTAAATCACATTTTTCTGTGTTTTAAAGTGGAAATGCAGTTATCTTAGTACATTGACTTCTGCTCTTCAAAAAAAATGTAACAAATAATATAAATTGAAAGCATTTCACAGAAAAAAAAGATTTTCTTACATGCAAAGGTGCCACGATCTTGAAATCTGTGACATCACTGGGTGCCTTTGCATTGAAAACTAACACAACCTTCTTTTTCTATTAAATGGTTATATTTGTAGTATTTGTTATGTATTTTTTAATAGAGCAGAAGTCAATTCATTAAATAAATCTTAACTTGTCTAACTGCTTTATTTCCATTTTAAAATACAATTTGTTTGACCATCTATCCAAAAAACAAAACAAAACAAAAATATGACCATTTAGGCTGCATTGCTGTTTAGCACAGAATATAGCGCCCGAGTGTCACTAACAAATTGTCTCCAAATCTGTATGTTCCTTTTTGTTGTCAAATTCTCCCACAAACTACTTTCTCTTTGTGGATGATTTCAACCTGCAACTATCAATACTAGAGCCAATACTGGGAGCAAATGCGTCAATAGAGCCAGCATCTTGGGAGCTATTATCTTGAATAAACTTCTATCAGGGCAAAAGTCGAATACAGAATTATTGTACCATAAGCAGGAACTTTTGAGAAGCCACAAATATTTTTTCAAATATTATCTTCAAAATGTAATTTGCATATTTTTTTCATTCGAAATAAACGTAAACTACACTCCTCCTACATGCAGAATAATGCAAATACAAACACCACAAAAAACACCCTGTAGCATTACCACAATTATATTTAATCCAAAGCAACATGCATTTGTATGGATTTGTAGACAACTAAACAATTAACTGTACACAATACATTTTTCACACAAGGAAAATACTTTCTTTTATATATTTAACATGAAATAATATGATCATCTATTTACACTTTTATCTTTTAGGTTGACTTGGTGGGCGGAGTTGAAGCCCACCAGCTCCACCTACCATCTGCCTATTGGTCACCACCACCTATATAAAGAGACTTTGGATGGTGTTCTGGAGGTCCCCAGGGTCTGCTAGGCCCTTACTCTTTCAGGAGGTCCCCAGGGTCCACAGAGATCTGCAAGGAGCTTTGTTGGGGATCTCATTTGTGTGTATTGCTGCTTTGTGTGATGGACCCTTTTGTTGTTAGCCTGTGTTAGCCTGTGTTAGCCTGTTAGCTTTACGTGCCCTTTTTGTTGCCTTGTGCATGTTTGAGTTATCCCCGCTTGACCATCCCTTCCTTTAGGCTGTTTTGATGTTGGTTAGCTGTCCTGAGACCACTGTTCTATCGTACCTGTTAGCACCCTGTAAATAAATGCACTGTTTGTATCCTTTGGTCCTGTATGATGTATTCATAGTTGGGGTCCTAGTGAACCGGAATTGATCTCTTCATCGATGGTAACTTAAGCACGTTGTAAGTCGCTCTGGATAAGGGCGTCTGCCAAATGCCGTAAATGTAAATGTAAATGTATGAAACAGCGGACCTCCTCCTCTCCACACCCTTTGTCGCATTTCTTAAACTCTCAGACCCCTAGGAACGTGACACAAGTCTGTGAAATATAAGTCATGCTTATGTTGTTTGTGTTTTACAAAATTTTATTAACTTGTTATAACATTTATAAGAATGTAATCCAAGAAATCCTGCCCAATTTTGACAGATAAATGACCGGTTGCAGCAAGAAGCTAGGAATAAAAAGAAGAACGTAAATCGGCATTGAAAAACAGATTATATAAGCAGTCCTTTGGAAAAATTGCAATAAACAATACGGAACATATCCAATTAATGTAGTGAGTAAAATTACTAAAATGACATTGAAAGCCTTTTTTTTCATCTGGTCCATGGTGTCAACCTTTGCTTGACCTGGTTTAGGTTTTAAAAGAACCCTAAGCATGGCAAGAGTGCAGATGGTCATTATAGTGATAGTTATGCATAAAGGCATCACGTAAAAAACATACAATGAGTTCCATTTTATGGCAATTCCACCAAAACTCAATGCAGTTAAAGAGACAACCCCAACACACATCACTCTGTATTTATGAATCTTTGATCTCATGTAGACAATGGGGTGAACAACAGCCACATAGCGCTCCACACAGATGAAACAGAGGAACATTACACGGCCATAAAAAGTGACAAATGTTGTGTAACTGGCCAGAATAGTGATTATGTCATTGCATACAAGATTTATAAGTAACAATAAAAAACAAGAAAGGCAATACAGCAACTCCATGGCAGTCTGGGTAAGGTTCATGATGTCTGTTGATGCTAAGTGTCTGGTTCCTAACCAAAGTACCCAGATATTCAAGGGCACCAAAATAATTACAACTACAAAAAGTAAAACCCAGTATATCAACAGAGGAATTGGAGCAATAGATTTGCAAACATCTAATAAAATGCACATTTGTACAAATGAAGAATTTGTCACATTTATTTCCAGATTAGCCATCTTTACCTGCAGCAACAAAAACATGATTTTTAAAAAATATCACATTATATTTGTGTGTAATTTTGTATTGTATAATGAACTTTATCCAGTATACCCTCAAAAGAAAAGAGAATACAAACAGACCTTAATGGCTTATCTGACGATTCTCTAGAGTGGCGTCCAGAAATGAGAAGCGATTCTCCTCTGCCACGTTCACCATCAGTGTGCACTTGATCCTCTATGGTCTAGAAAGGTTAATGAAAAACTCAGGCAAGGTGTTTATCAGTTGAGAACATGAGATAGATGAATGCTCATTCTATTTCCATATATGAAAACACACACACAAATGCACACAAAAGTTCACATGTGTTTCAGCTTTAATGAATGGTGGAATTTGATGGGAAAAAAAACATGGCTAGCAGCTCAGGTGTATCACTTCATGCGTAAGTTGTGCTGTAGTTCAGTCCTGCCTTGAGTCTGTATTAACCCTATCTTATTCATTTGAATTTTCTGCTTATTTTGGAGCTCTCATGCCTGAAAAAAAGTGTCAAAGAACAGACATTTGTAACAGACATTTAGATGGACGTAAAAAAATTATATTTTATACTTTAGCTGAATATGAATACTATGTTATAATTAATCACAGCTATCACATCTCATGGCTCAAGGCAGAAAAGCAAGACATTTTGAAGGTTAAAGATTTATAAATACAACAAAAATGGCACAATGGCCTAAAACAAAGGAAAACAAGGGATCAACAGAAACTGACCAGGAAGAGTGTGGCAATAAGGCCAGAAACTGAAAAAACACATGTTAGGGTGCACATCAATGTTGCAGCACCCACTGGGTGGTGCCGACCTGCTCTTCAAAGAGTCCTGAGTAAGCAAGCTTAATTGGCACCGGATGTGACGGACCAATGGCCCACAATTCCCACCCCTCAACGGCACCTCTCTGAGGCACCCAAACAACATCACCGGCTCCATCCGGCATAGCTGCAGCATCGCCCTTCCAGCAACCTGCACACAAGAAAACAGGCCCGAAACTACTGCAATTTGAGCCTCGGTCTTCTGGTTCATAGGCGACTGCGTTACCCAGTAGTTTCCTACTACTCTTTTGAGTGGTATTTGACTGGGTAAAATAGAATTACATTACCTAAAAAAAAAGGACCAAGGGGTAGTGGTGGCCTATCAAGACCGCCAAAGTGCCACTGAGGTGCCACGGAGCAAAGTACCGTCGCCACACAATGCACCCTGGGTGCCTTTTATGGCTGCCCACTGCTCACTAAGGTGATGTGTTAAATGCAGAGGACACATATCTGTGCTTTAATGTTTCACAATGACTATGACATCACTATCACAATAAAAAAAAGAAACTTCTCACAACCAATGTTTCACCACCCCAACCACAGGGGGTGCCCGGTTGTCCACGGGGCTGTCATCTTAACACCTCACATGCTCATTGGTTGTGAACTTGTTCATTTGCTGCTAGGCTTTCTCTGGATTCCTTTTGCCTATCAACGATTTCACCTGTTTGACTACTCTTTGGAGTTGCTCTTGTCTGTTCCCTGTTGCCCTCAATGCTGTCGAAATTGTTCCAGAATTCTGAAGCCTCTTCTGCCTAATCCCTGACTGATCTGAACCACGGCATTGCCAAACCACTCAATTCTGACTGTGACTACTGTACCCCCAGCTATGTTAAAGATTGTTCCCTCTCTTGTGCCGTGTACTATCCCCACTGCGATCCTCTTCACTTCTGCTTCCTGCAGGCCTGTCTCCCTGCTCTTCCTCACCCTGCTTCAAAAGAGCTTGCTACTCTTCTCCCAGCTGTCACATGTTTCCATCCATGTGAGCAGGTTAGCAACTCGGAGATGAGGTAACGTGACTCCCATAAATTGGCAAGATGGCCACTGCCAGCTGCTCAGTCATTGATTGGCATTTGTCGACTCGACTCGGCTCCTCCTCCAATTCAACTCAGCAAGATTTATCTTGTTCATCTCCTCACCTCTGGCCTGTGCTTATGTTATTTGTGCTTTATGAAATTTTATTAACTTGTTATAACATTTATAAGAATGTAATCCAAGAAAGCTTGCCCAGTTTCGACAGATAAATGACTGGTTGTAACAAGAAACTAGGAAGTAAAAGAAGAATGGGAATCGGCATTGAGAAACAGATTGTATAAACAGTCCTTTGGAAAAATTGCAATAAACAATTTGGAACATATGCAATTACTGTAGTGAGTAAAATGAGTAAAATGACATTGAAAGCCTTTTTCTTCATCTGGTCCAAGGTGTCAACATTTGCTTGACCTGGTTTAGGTTTTAAAAGAACCCTAAGCATGGCAAGAGTGCAGATGGTCATTATAGCGATCGTTATGCATAAAGGCATCACGTAAAAAGCATACAATGAGGTCCAATTTATGGCAATTCCACCCCAAGTCAATGCAGTTAAAGAGACAACCCCAACATACATCACTCTGTGTTTATGAATCTTTGATCTCATGTAGACGATGGGGTGAACAACAGCCACATAGCGCTCCACACAGATGAAACAGAGGAACATTACACGGCCATAAAAAGTGACAAATGTTGTGTAGCCGAATAGAATAGTGATTATATCATTGCATACAAAATGTATAAGTAACGCTAAAAAACAGGAAAGGCAATACAGCAACTCCATGGCAGTCTGGGTAAGGTTCATAATGTCGGCTGATGCTAACTGTCTGTTTCCTAACCAAAATACCCAGATATTCAAGGGCACCAAAATAATTACAAATGCAAAAAGTAAAACCCAGTACATGAGCAGAGCAATGGGAGCAATTGATTGGCAAACATCTAATAAAATGCACATTTGTACAATTGAAGAATTTGTCACATTTATTTCCAGATTAGCCATCTTTACCTGCAGCAAAAAAAAAAAAAAAAAGATTTTTAAAAAATATCACATTATAACTCAAGTAGAATTTTGTATTTTATAATGAACTTTATCCAGTATACCCTCAGAAGAAAAGAGAATACAAACAGACCTTAATGGCTTATCTGATGATTCTCGGTGACTCTAGAGTGGCGTCCAGAAACGAGAAGCGATTCTCCTCTGCCGCATTCACAATCAGTGTGCACTTGATCCTCTATGGTCTAGAAAGGTTGGTCAGGCAAGGTGTTGAGCAGTTGAGAACATGATTTAGATGAATGCTCATTCTATTTCCATATATGAAAACACTCACGCAAATGCACACAAAAGTTCACGTGTTTCAGCTTTAATGAATGGTGGAATTTGATGGAAATAAATGTGGCTGGCACCTCAAGTATATCACTTCATGTGTAAGTTGTGCTGTAGTTCAGTCCTGCCTTGCGTTTGTATGAACCCTGTCTTATTCATTTGAATTTTCTGCTTATTTTGGAGCTTTCATGCCTGAAAAAAAAGTGTCAAAGAACAGACATTTGTAACAGACATTTAGATCGACGTAAAATCAAATATGTTATACTTTAGCTGAATACGAATACTATGCTATAGTTAATCACAGCTGTCACATCTCAGGGTCCAAGGGGGAAGAAGGCAGAAAAGCAAGACATTTTGAAGGGTAAGGATATATAAATACAACAAAAATGGCACAATGGCCAAAAATGAAGGAAAACAAGGAAGCAACAGAAATTCACCAGGAAGCATTTGGCAATAAGACCAGGAACTGAAAAAACACAGGTTAGGGTGCACATCAATGTTGCAGCACTTAAAGAGGTGCTCTTCAAAGAGTCCTGAGTAATCATGCTTAATTGGCACCGGCTGTGGCCCTCGGGGCGTCACATTTCCCACCCCTCAATGGCATCGCTCTGAGGTGGCCAAACTCCATCACCGGCGTCATCTGGCATAGCGGCAACCAGCAACCTGCACACAAGAAAACAGGGCCGAAACTTCTGCGATTTGAACCTGGGGCTTCTGGTTCATAGGCGAGTAGTGTGATACCCTTTTGAGTAGTATTTGAGTGGGTAAAATAGAAGGTGATGTGTTCAATGCAGAGGACACATTTCTGTGCTTTAATGTTTTACAATGACTATGACATCACTATCACAATAAAATAAAAAAAAGAAATTTGTCACAACCTATGTTTCACCACCCCAACCACATTGGGTACCCGGGCTGTCCACAGGGCTGTCATCTTAATACCTCACATGCTCGTCTGAAGTGTGAAAGTGAAGTGATTGTCACACGTGATACACAGCAGCACAGGACACAGTGCACACAGTGAAATTTGTCCTCTGCATTTAACCCATCACCTTGAGTGAGCAGTGTGCAGCCATGACAGGCGCCCGGGGAGTAGTGTGTGGGGACAGTGCTTTGCTCAGTGGCACCTCAGTGGTACCTTGGCAGATCGGGATTCGAACCAGCAACCTTCTGATTACGGGGCCGCTTCCTTAACCACTAGGCCACCACTGCCCCAGTCTGTTGTGAACTCGTTCCTCATTTCTCTGGATTCCTTTTACCTATTGATTTCACCTGTTTGTCTACTCTTTTGGAGTCGCTCTTGTTTGTTCCTTGTTGCTCTCAATGCTGTCAAAACCATGCTGGAATTCTGAAGCCTCTTCTGCCTAATCCCTGACTGATCTGGACCATGGCATTGGCAAACCACTCAATTCTGACTCTGACTACTCTACCGCCAGCTCATTTCCTGTTTCCCCCAGCTTTGGTAAAGAGAGTTCCCTCTCGTGCCGTGTACTATCCCCACTGCGATCCTCTGCACTTCTGCTTCCCCCTGCAGGCCTGTCTCCCTGCTCTTCGTCACCCTGTGTTACGTCCCCGGTCTAGGGTCAGGGACATAACAAATGGGACATATGAGTATAAACTCCAAAACGACGCAACAACACTTAATACTAATCTTTTATTACAACAAAGACATTTAAACAACAACAGAAACACAAAACAGGTCTGGGCAGTCTAAGTCCTATCTTCTCGTCCTAATCCTTCACTTCACCAACAACATTCTTCTCTACCAACAACAGTCTATCTTCACCAACAACAGTCTATCTTCACCAACAACAGTCTATCTTCACCAACAACAGTCTATCTTCCACTTTTCACCAACTCTCTCTTTTCACCAACTCTCTCTTTTCACCAACTCTCTCTTTTCACCAACTCTCTCTTCTTCTTCACCAAAGCAGCCACCATTTTGAATCCTCTTCCCGATTACAGCCCACCAATCACGGCAGGAAGTGGGAGGAGTCCAATCATGGGCTGATGAGGAGCCACCCTGCAACATTACACAGAAAGAAAGAGAGAGACACACACAAACACAACAGAAAACACCCATAGTCTGCCACGGGACGTCACACCCCCACCACCAAAAATCAACGTACTATGTTGATTCACCCAAAAAAAAAAACTAAAAGGCCCGTGACAAGGCGTCAGCCAAAACGTTGTCCGTCCCACGTTTATACTTAATTTCTAAATTGAACCCGTGCAAAACCAAGGACCAGCGCATAATACGCTGATTTGTGTTTTTCATCCGAGATAAAAACACCAGGGGATTGTGGTCAGTAAAAACTAAAACAGGTTGTGCGGTAGACCCAATGTATACTTCGAAATGTTGCAATGCTAAAATCAGTGCTAGCGCCTCCTTTTAAATGGTGCTGTAGTTCACCTGATGTTTTAAGAACTTTTTTGAGAAGAAGCAGATGGGATGATCAACTCCATCCGCATCTTCCTGTAACAGCACAGCCCCAGCTCCAACAGCACTGGCATCCACCTCCAGTTTGAAAGGGCGCTGGAAGTCAGGAGCAGCCAGAACAGGGGTACTGCAAAGAAGGGTTTTCACAGACATAAAAGCATTCTGGCATTCATAGTTCCAACTAAACTGTACTCTGCCTCGCAGCAGTTCAGTCAACGGACACACTACCTCCGAAAAGTTTTTACAAAAAGCCCGGTAGTATCCAGCCATTCCCAAAAATCGGCGCAGTTCCCTTTTCGATGTGGGAACTGGGAAGGCAAGAATGGCCTGAATCTTAGCCATCACAGGTTTTACCTGGCCTTGACCCACCTCTTTACCTAGGTAAGTCACAGTGGCTTTGCCGAACTCACACTTTGCCAAGTTCAAAGTCAGCGATGCATCCTGCAGCCGCTTGAACACAGCTGTCAGAGTGTGGATATGCTCGGACCAAGTGGACGAATAGACAATAATGTCATCTAAATAAGCGTCGCAGTTTTTAATTCCACAAAGCACTTTAGCCATTAGACGCTGAAAAGTCGCTGGTGCATTACGTAACCCAAAAGGCATAACCGTATATTCTAAGAAATTATCCGGTGTGACGAAAGCAGAAATTTCAGAAGCTCGGGGAGTCAACGGAACTTGCCAGTAACCACGAAGCAAGTCTAATTTACTGACAATACGAGCCGAACCAACCCTATCAACACAATCTTCCATTCGGGGCAATGGAAATGAATCGGGTCTAGTTACTGCATTTACTTTTCTGTAATCAGTACAGAAACGAACTGTACCATCAGGACTACTCCATGGACTACAGCTTGGCACGGAGAATCCATGTTCCAACAAATAATCAACCTCAGACTGCATTACCGTACGCTTAGTGGGATTTAGTCTGTACGGGTGCTGTCTGATTGGGGCTTGTTCACCAACATCAATGTCATGCTTTAATACTGTAGTACATGACGGAACATCACCAAACAATATCTTATATGTCCGAATTAAAATCATAACCTGCTCCCGTTCGTTAAGAGGCAAATGTGACAGATGTGCATCTAAGTTTTGTAAGATCACACTGTTGTGTAATCTGGGCGAAGACACAGGAACATTTCCTAGATATAACCCATCCTCCTCGGGAGAATATGCATCCAGCAGGGGCATAGAAGCCACAGATAACACAGCAGCTCCTTTACCTGGTGGATCTACATTGTCCTGTGTTGCATCACTGTCTCTCATAACGTATTTCTTGAGCATGTTCACATGACATACACGCATTTTACGTTTACGGTCAGGAGTGCGAACAACATAATCAGTGTCACTTAACTGGGACTCAACCACATAAGGACCTGAGAATTTTGCTTGGAGAGCAGACCCAATTAGTGGTAATAAAACCAGAACTCTATCACCCGGCTGAAAAGATCGAGAGACTGCTTTCTGATCATATCGGGCTTTCATAGACCCTTGTGCATGTTGTAAGGAAGCTCGAGCAGTAGCACAAGCATTATGAAGCCGTTCCCGAAAGGAACTGACATGATCCAGCACATTAGTCTCTATCAATGGTTCAGCTACCCAGGCTTCTTTAAGAAGCTTGAGTGGACCACGCACGGTGTGACCGAATACAAGGTCAGCAGGACTGAATCCCAAAGACTCCTGAACAGTTTCACGAATGGCAAACAACAATAGTGGGAGACCCTCATCCCACTCTTTAGCCGAAGCTAAGCAATAAGTACGGAGCATGGACTTCAGAGTTTGGTGAAAATGTTCCAATGCTCCTTGTGACTGAGGATGGTAAGCACTTGATACCAGATGCTTTATTTGTAATTCCTCCAAAACTTGCTTAAAAGGCGAGACAGGAAATTCGAACCTTGGTCCGTTTGGACCAATTTTGGAAGTCCAAAAGTAGAAAAGAACGTCACTAAGGCTCTCACTATATTCTTAGCCTTTAGTGAGCGTAACGGAACTGCTTCCGGGAAACGTGTGGCACTACACATTATCGTCAGCAAGTATTTAAAACCTGTTTTGGTACGAGGAAGTGGACCAACACAATCTAAAATTATCTTCGAAAATGGTTCGGTGAGGACAGGCACAGGACAGAGTGGCGCGGGTGGAATTGACTGGTTCGGTTTACCAGCCAATTGACAAACGTGACACGATCGACAATATTGAGCAACATCGGATTTCAACCCAGGCCAAAAGAAATGGCGCAAAATCCTGTTATATGTTTTTGTTACTCCTAAGTGTCCAGACATCACGTTGTCATGCCCTAAACACAGCACCTGAGACCGAAATTTAAGAGGAACCACCACTTGATATACTGAATTCCAACCTACGTCATCAGCAGTTGGAGGAGTCCACTTCCTCATCAAGATCCCTTTATCCCAGAAAAAGGCTACCGAATTTGCAGTTATGTTGGCCTTGTCAACAACAGCCGAACGACACTGCGTTAAAGTAGAGTCTTATCGCTGCTCCTGGGACATAAGCGTTTTACTTACAGGCAGCGACATTGTTTCATCATCATGGACATTAAGAGTGCGCGTCCGCGGCGCTCCCTCTACCACTCCGCCGTCTGATGGCGCTGCACGGGAGACCAGAGGGTCAGAAACAGCCATAAACGTATCACACAGCTCATCCGTACTCTGCCGGCGTGCCTGCGCTCGGGTGACCGCACAAGCAGGGAAAACTGACTCATAACCCGGCACCACTGAAGAGGGTGGAACCGCAGGGTTATCAATGACCTCCGGAAGGGGAAGAACTTTCCCTCCAGCCAAATCGTTCCCAAGAATAAAATCGATTCCCTGCATAGGCAGTTCGGGGCGCACTGCGACTTTGCACGAACCTGAAAATAAAGCACAGTGCAGGTTTAGAACGTGCAGTGGCACTTTAACGATGCCTAATTCAATACCCCGCACCAGTACATAAGAGCCACAGAACGTGTCATCAGAAAAGGGCCAGACATTCGCTAAAACCAAAGACTGCGCAGCACCGGTGTCTCGTAAAATGCGCACTGGCACTGCACTACTGTTTCCAGCAGCTGCGGAAACTGTACCAGCAAGCACAAAAGGTTCATAGACAGGATCAACAATAGTGGGGACACTCACAGCAGACTGAACAAACCCAACCCCTTTTGGTGAGGATTTAGGAGGTGAACCATGCTTCTTTAAGAGTTTTGGGCATTTAGCGATGAGATGGCCGGTCTCGTGACAATAAAAACATGCGCGACCATCACTAAAGGAAACGGGTCGGATACTCACATCCCGTCGGAAACTCACATCCCGATCTGGTTTTCGTGAGACTGAATAAAACACAACTTTATGAGTAAGCACGAATTCATCTGCGCAGACGGCTGCCTGCGCCAGCGTTGACACTTTCTGGTCGTTCAGATGAGTGGCAACAGCTTCCGGGACGCAGTTTTTTAAATTCCTCCAAAAGGATTAATTCACGAAGCTGTTCCCACGTACTGACCTTACTGGAAACACACCACCGGTTAAACAAAGCTTCTTTCTCTCTGGCAAACTCCACATACGTAATTTGCTCACCCTTCCTAGACTTCCGGAATCTTTGACGGTACGCTTCTGGGACAAGTTCGTACGCGTTCAGAATTGAAGTCTTTACCACATCATAGTCAGAGCTCTGCTGCAAAGAAAGTGAAGAGTAAACTTCCTGAGCCTTGCCCACAAGAACACACTGCAGTAGCAGTGTCCAAACAACTTTAGGCCACTGTAAAGTTGTTGCTACCCGTTCAAAGTGACTAAAATATTTTTCCACCTCGGAAAATGGAGGCACCAGTCTAATATGTCGGCTGACATCGAAAACAGGGGTTTGCGACTCGACAGACAGGACAGACTTGGAAGCTAATTCAAGTTCGAGACGCTTTAATTCTAGGTCTCGTTCTTGACGTTCACGCTCAAACTGGCGTTCGCGATCACGTTCTTCCAACTCCATTTGCTTAAGGTGCAACTGGCGTTCGCGATCATGTTCTTCCAGTTCCAATTGCTTGAGTTGTAGCTGATGCGCTAGCTCCTTTTCACGCAGCCCACGAGCTTCTCGGTCAGCCCGCAGTTTTGCTGCTTCAAGCTGCATCTGCTTCTCTTGCAGTGACATTTCCTTTAACCGAATTTCACTAGAGAAACTCTCGCCGGACTCCTCCAAGCCCTCAGCAGAAAGTGGACTACCAGATTTTTCCACCAACCCGATTTTTAACGCTGTTACTAAGAAGTCTTTCAACTTTCTATCGGCGCTGGCAATGGGTATGCCATAAAAGTCAGCTACACCCAATAGCTGCTCCTTGGTTAACTCTGCTAACATCTCATCGGAAGGGAACTCAACAAAACCCTCAAAACCTGTTGCCATAGTGACCTGTAATTCTAATCTCACAACAAACTATAAATTGAATTACTTGGTGAACCCACCAAAACAAAGAGAAACTACACAGACCCAACTACAGCTCACTGGGATGTATACCAGAGTCAGTCTGCTCCTGTGGGATTCTAGGAACTCCAGCTCCTAATCTACCTAACCAGCCAGCTACCTAAGATCTAGCTAGTCTTCAGGGAAGTTACCAGTTTTAGGCACCTTTAAACACAAGCTCGCAACATTTCCAGTCTCTGACTGAGACAGAAATGCTCGACGCGTACCTCCCCCTGGATTTTTCCCCAAAAACAATAAACCAAAACAACAAACAAACATAACAAACAGCGTCCGTTGGAAGGACCCGCTCAAGGCAGAACCCAGCTGGACAGCTCTACCTATCCAGAGTTCACCAGAAAACCCACATAAACAGAAAAAAAACTCAAACTCACCCAGATGAGAACAGTTGCCAAGGTCCACAGCCTACACAATATCCTACCTACGCGGTAGGAAATCCCGGACGAGCCCCCAAAATTTGTTACGTCCCCGGTCTAGGGTCAGGGACATAACAAATGGGACATATGAGTATAAACTCCAAAACGACGCAACAACACTTAATACTAATCTTTTATTACAACAAAGACATTTAAACAACAACAGAAACACAAAACAGGTCTGGGCAGTCTAAGTCCTATCTTCTCGTCCTAATCCTTCACTTCACCAACAACATTCTTCTCTACCAACAACAGTCTATCTTCACCAACAACAGTCTATCTTCCACTTTTCACCAACTCTCACTTTTCACCAACTCTCACTTTTCACCAACTCTCACTTTTCACCAACTCTCACTTTTCACCAACTCTCACTTTTCACCAACTCTCACTTTTCACCAACTCTCACTTTTCACCAACTCTCACTTTTCACCAACTCTCTCTTCTTCTTCACCAAAGCAGCCACCATTTTGAATCCTCTTCCCGATTACAGCCCACCAATCACAGCAGGAAGTGGGAGGAGTCCAATCATGGGCTGATGAGGAGCCACCCTGCAACATTACACAGAAAGAAAGAGAGAGACACACACAAACACAACAGAAAACACCCATAGTCTGCCACGGGACGTCACACCCTGCTTCAACAGACCATGCTCTTTGTCTCCCAGCTGTCACATGACTCCATCCATGTGACTGGGAGCAACACGGAGATGAGGTAACGTGACTCCCATAAATTGGCAAGATGGCCACTGCCAGCTGCTCAGTTATTGATTGCCATTCGTCAACTTGACTCGGCTCCTTCTCCACCTCAAACCCTGATCATCTCCTCACCTCTCCACTCTTCCCTCTCATCCTGTCCCTTGCCCAAATAAACCTTAGAACACGAACAACAGCATCTGTGGGGTGTTGTGGCTCACGACGGCTCTTGTTAGCATATTAAAATGGAGGAAACTTATCTGCCTCCTTGTGTCCAATCACACCGGAGTTTCTGGTTTCGTCCAACACATGCTCACATTCTTGTCCCCTGCTGGTACCATGACACCAGCTTCTCTGCTTCCTCAGCCACCACAGATTTCTACATGAACACAACACTTGTGGACTCCTATGATAAAAATGCAGTTTCATTGATTTAACCTAGACTAAAATTGAATCAGTTTTTTGATTAAATCAGTTATGGATAATTCAGACTAAAAATTACTAAATGACTAAAATGGACAGTTTTTTAGTTGACTATAGTTGATTAGACTATAATAAGTATGGGTGTGACTAAGACTAATATAAATTAAAATAACAGCTTGACGCAAAGACTAGTGTCACAGCTGTTGCCTCGGAAGTGAACGTTGCAGAGGTCATCATCGTGTATAAAACATTTATCCTTGCTGGTTTCTGTTTGCTCCCAATGCTGCTGACCAATTGCTCCGCCCCCAACTACTCTTCAGTCTCTGCCTTTGACACATCTGCTTTCTTATGACCATTCTCTGCCTTCTGCATTCCAATACAGCTACGCCACAGTGGGTGCTGCTTATTTTGCCTGCCACGCTCCCTCCCCAGGACTGCAACATGCTCCCGGGCGTGTCTGCTTACGTTCCAGCCCAAGCACCAGCGGCCGGAAAAATTATGCTCCCAGTCTTCCCCTTTCACTTAAATGCCATGCGCACATGTACCCCAGGACCAGACTTGTGTGAACTAAAACTAAAATTAATACAGGCTGCAAAAAAGTTATACTTACAAAATGTCACGATTAGGTGTAGCTGGAGACTCACCTGGCACCAATCTGATTTACATCAGGGCTCTAGTCATGGAACAGATTAGGGACATGGTAGCCTGGTTATAAGGAACTTTGGAGCATGTGGACCGTGCAACTCCTGTTTGTAGTTGTTTTCAGTTCTGGCAATCGCTACATGCCTGCGGGTTGGTTTGTGTTTTCCCCCTTTTGTTTCCCCTGTTTTCGCCCTTCGTGCTGTTTTTATTTGTGTTTAATAAGTCTTGTTTCCTGTATGTCCCGCCTCTGCTCTTCATTACACCCGTGAGCTTGCTGAAGTGACACAATAAGGCAGTATTTGCCTGTGTTGAAGACATTTTGAAAGTCAGTTGGAAATTTTTCATCAGTTTAAATTCATTACAAACTACTGGAAATCTTTCATGAATAAAGCAAAACGTCAACTCAAGTTAAAAATGTATTTAATTATCTTTGCAATGCCAAAAGAAAGACATATAAATACAATTTAATCTTCATTCATTTTTGACCCAAACCATCTGCAAAATATTAGTCATGCTTCATACATCTTAGTCATGCTTTATAAAATCCTATAAACTTCTTTTAACGTTTATAAGAATGTAATCCAAGGAAGCCTGCCCAATTTTGACAAATAAAGTACTGGTTGTAGTAAGAAGCTAGGAAGTAAAAGAAGTATGGAAATCGGCATTGAGACACACATTAAATAAACATTAAAGTAAACAAGTTGAAATACACAATATGGAATGTAGCCAATTACTGTAGTGAGAAAAATGAGTAAAATTACATTGAAAGCCTTCCTCTTCATCTGGTCCATGCTGTCAACATTTGCTTGACCTGGTTTAGGTTTTAAAAGAACCCTAAGCATGGCAAGAGTGCAGATGGTCATTATAGTAATCGTTATGCATAAAGGCACTATGTAACAAACATACAATGAGGTCCAATAGATGCCAATTCCACCCCATGTCAATGCAGTAACCCAGAGAACCCCAACACACATCACTCTGTATTTATGAATTTTTGATCTTATGTAGACGATGGGGTGAACAACAGCCACATAGCGCTCCACACAGATGAAACAGAGGAACATTGCACGGCCATAAAAAGTGGCAAATGTTGTGTAAGTGACCAGAGTTGTGATTATATCATTGCATTTCACATTTATAAGTAACATTACAAAAATGCAAGAGCAATACAGCAACTCCGTGGCAGTCTGGGTAAGGTTCATGATGTCTGTTGATGTCAATCGTCTGGTTCCTAACCAAAGTACCCAGATATTTAAGGGCACCAAAATAATAACAAATACATAAAGTAAAACCCAGTACAGGAATAGAGGAATGGGAGCAGCAGATTTGCAAACATCTGTGAAAATGCATGATTGAACAAATGAATAATATGTCACATTTATTTCCGGATTATCCATCTTTACCTGCAGCAACAAAAATATGATTTGTAAATTCATAATTCATGCATAATTTGGTATTGTATTCTGAACTTTTTCCAGTATACCCTCATAAACAAAGCGAATTCAAACAGACCTCAATGGTGATTCTCAGTGACTCTAGAGAGTGGTGTCCAGAGATCTGCCACGTTCATCATCACTGTGCACTTGATCCTCTAAGGTCTTATAAGGTTAATGAAAAATTTAGGCGAGGTGTTGAGCAGTTGAGAACCTGAGTTAGATGAATGCTCACTCTATTTTCATATATGAAAAATACTCAAATTCACAAGTTCACATGTGTTTCAGCTTTAATGACTGGTGGAATTTGGGGTCTGGCAGCTCAGGTTTTTCACCTCAGGGGTAAGTTGTGCTGTAGTTCAGTCCTGACTTGTTTTTATATTATCCCTGTTTTATTCATTTTTTAATAAAGTTTCCTGCTTATTTTGGAGCGATCATTCCTAATATTTTTTTGTATTTTTACTGGAAGTTTGAATTGAAAATTCAATTCCTGTGAATTAAAAACATGAATACTATTTTACACTGCATCCAGACAGTATTCACAGTTGTCACATCTTGAGGTGACAGCACGAGTGACCAGGAAGCACGTGGCAATAAGGCCAGGAACTAAAACAAACACACACCAAACATACCCAAACCACTCTATGGCCTGAAGGATGTAACAGCATGGTGGTGGCATCGGCCCCTCCAGCATCCTGCACACAAGAAACAGGCACATGCAGCCCCTGCCCCTGCACGTCTCCATGCTGCCACCAGGGAGGCAGTCCTGGACCCTCCAGTGACTGGTTTCCGTACCGCGGGATGGTGCCAGGATGGTGCCCTTCCAATGCCTCCAGCACTCCTCCCCGTGCCAATGCACGTCTCTACCTCCAGCAGAGTGAGAGACATGCCCTCTCTCTGCATGTCTCTGCTGGGGGTACGGTGGCATCGCGGGTTCCTGTTATACAGTAGACACTCCAGAGTGTAAAGTCAATCACTGGCTTCAAGTCCACCAGCGGAGGGGTTGAGGGGGACAGAGTTCAACTGTTTTTTTAATAGGTTCGACAGCAGGCCCCCATTCAACCCCATCAATACCCTGTCAGCAGACAATGCACCCCAAGACACCACCATCAGTTCCTCATCATTTCCTGCTCCTTCCCGCACTCTCCATCAGCAGAGAATGGGTGCTGAGGAACCCACCCCATCCCCCTCAGCAGAGTGTGGTGGACAGTTTTGTTGACTGGTGTGATCTAAATCAGCAAAACCAAAGAACTTGAGGTGGACATGAGGAGGTCACCCCAATATCCATCAGGGGAGTGGAGATGGTTCAGGACTATACTTGGACAATAAACTGGCGACAAACAGGAAGGGTCAAAGCAGGCTGTACTTCCTTCGTAGACTAAGGTCCTTTGGGGTCTGTAACATCATGCTACGGATGTTTTATGATTCTATAGTGGCCAGTGCCATCTTCTATGATGTGGTGTGCTGGGGGAAGAATGATAAGAACAGGCTAAACAAGCTGATCAAGAAGGCTGGCAGCATGGTGGGAGTAAAACTGGCACCACCACTCCCGGCTCCTTGAAGCCAAACCCCAACTGTGCACGGTTCTCCAGTCGCTTACAGACCAAACCCGGTATGCACTGCGCTCAACGAGGGGTTTGCACTTCCTCTCTAAAATCAGTTAGTGGGGCTAAAATGCATTTTTTTCTAAACTCCCAGTAGGACAATATCCCACAGCACTCAGAGACTGATAAGATCAGCCCTACCTCCATTCCTGCTTTGTGTCTGCGTTTCAAAGGGTTAGACTGAACACTAGCCTATTCGTCGTGCGAAAATGCACCACAGTCATGATGGTCTGACCAGGCACGTGCTTTTGATTCGCTGGCCAATTAAGTTGTGAAGTAATGAGACCAAGGTCTGAGGAGCGGGCATTTTCAGCTCCTTGGGCCACGGTTGCTTCCTCACGGGCGATTGGTGGAACCTTGATTGTGACGGTGGGATGTTGTGAGCGGGGCATCGTTCTACCAGGCCCCACCAGTCTTGTTCTCTGCCGCTGTCATCTTCCTATGGTTTTTCTCGTGCCCACAGGAAGTGCCATTCCCACTGTTTGTCTTGGACGAGGTTGACAGAGCGGGGCTGTCTGGTGGCACGCTGGTCGACCTCTTCCCACTGGCAATACACTGGCGCTGCGGAGGGCCAAACCCCCCAGAAAAGGGTAACAAAATCAAACACAGCAAGGGAGTGTGAGACAGACTGACACTTCAAGGGTCCAAATCACCAGGTCACACGTGCACCTGGCTAACTCAGTGCCTTCTAGGCATCACAAGGCCCAGGATGTCTGCTGACTCCAAGTGTTCCATAGACATGGCCTGTCTAATTTCATTCTAAAGCACCCAGGCATTCAAGGGTACAAAAGACACAAGTAGAACAACTAGAGCATCCTAAACGTAGAGAATAGAAGAAGAAAGAACTCTCCAGTTTTCTGGAGAAAACGTGTATAATTGGGTGAGGAATTTCTTCTGCTATTTGCAATCTTAACCTTTGTTACAGCACATGGCTGTAACAAATTTCTTTGTTACAGCCCATGGCATCGTGCCGCCCACTCAAGGTGGGTGCGCATGAGATGTCAGTAGTTTATGACCCTGTTTCCTGGATTACCGTTTGGTTGGACTGATTACGGATGATCAACCTCGCCTTCCTCTGACCCTTTCCCTTTGGGAACATGGTTTTGGATTGACAGATTTTAAGGACACTGGCCTTCGCATGCCCAATGACGCCTCGTTTCTCTTGCTGTCTCAGACAGACTGCTTCTTCGGTTCAGACTTCTGACCGGCCCTGACTCCTCCTTCACCGCGGCTGCCCTTCACTCTACATTGACTATTCTACTCTCACACTGTGCATTGAAGCGGCGCCAACCGCAGACCGCTCAAGCCACGTTCCCTATGCCATGCAGTCTGTTCCACCTGGGTTGACATGATTGTGTCAAAGGTCAATCAATCCTAAAATAGCCACTCCCCAATAAAAGCCCTAGCGTAGCACTGATAGCATGATGTGCGACTGTTCCCTGTGCCCTCTCCCTGGGCTTGGCAGGTAAGGAGTCTTCGCATGACAGCATGGCCCCCGTTGTGTACAGGCCATTGCTCTCTCTTGTTTCCTGTTCGTGGTTTTAGTGCTTTTGACTGCTAATGTGCAGTGAGGACTTGGCGGGTCAATTACGGCTACGGTCCTGGTTGGCAGTGTCTAAGTGGCGATTGACACTCAAATTACCGGCTCCACTAGAGTCCCAAGCCCTGCGTCACCCAGCTTGTTCTGTGTGTTTGTTTTCTGTTGTTTTCTCTCATATCACTCAAGGACCGTACAACTATATGAAGCCTCCTCTTGATTACTGAGGGTATTTTGTCTGTTTAAATATTTAGATTTATATATTTTTTACCTTGCTTAAATTCTATTTAGTACAAATTATTGTTGATCCCTTGTGTCTGACTTCTTAAGTATAACTGACCTCTGTGCCCACGAGCTGTGGTGTAGTTGGACTGCAATTATTTAGATCTTAAATGTGGTTGGCGACACCACAAACACACCCTGTCCTCAGAGGCAGGGGGAAAGCCAGAAGTCCCATGGCGTTGAACATGTAGGCTCAACAAATCCATGGTACATTGATATATTGCAAAAGTTAAGGAAGCTCAGAACAAGGAACATCCTGGAGTATCAGGTCAAGCTTGAGTCATGACAGTGTGAATGTTAAACAAGGGAAGTTCCTGTGAACCTTGAGGTTTTTTTTTTCCTCTCTGCACTCGGGTCCTCCACCTGCCTATTTCCCCATATCTCTCCTCTGGGTCGGCCCTGTTTTCTCATACATTATCTCAAGAGCATTGTATTGTACATGTATATTTAGACTTTCTGAACTTAACAGAGCTCTCTCACATAAAGTTCATGAGGTGTTCTTAATTTATAATACCAGTGCATTCTTGATACAGGGTACTATTTTTGAAATTTTGCAGAGTTCATTACTAAGAGGAGAGCATGGGGCTTGTTTGCTAGTGTAAGGAAAGGTGTCCTCAATTTAGTTAAATATATAGATAATACAAGAAAGAACCTATTAAATGCAAAGACGTGAGGTAAAAAACGTTCAAGAAATGATTAATATTTCATTCCAATATCGAAATGTATAAAAAGCTATATTAGTAAATTAATGTGGAAATAATCAATCAATTCATTAAGATTGATGCATCACAAAAATAATCACTAGATTAATTGTTTTATAAATAATTGTTTGGGATGTAGCCCTAATGTAGCTGGATGCTTGGATGAGGTTAATAGTAGTTTATAGTTTAAGAAACAGAGAAAGACTTAAATGTATAAAACTTTATTTATGACATTTGCTTTGTAATTTGGACTACAACTTCAGGTTATTGCTTTCAGTTCTGCTCTAATATGAATTGTTTACTTTGAAATAGTTGCACTATGGCTAAAGTAAAGATATGCTTCTAACATTACATAATTCATTCACATTTTCAGAAAGAATGAAAAGCAGTGTACGTTCTTCTACAGCACAGTTACTATTATCTATATATAATATTAGAAATTAAAGTAGAGTTGATCATTGACCATGATTGAGATGGCTAAAAGCATTTAACTCTTAAATGCATGTAATCCAAGGAAGCCTGCCTGACTTAGTCAAATAAATTACTGGCTGCAGCAAAAGACTGGGGAAGAAAAGAATGAGACAAACCGGCAAGGAGATGCACAACAATTCAACATCAGTGGTGCCTAGGTATAGCACACAGAAAGGAAAATAGCCCAGTACTGTGGTGAGTAAAATGAGTAAAATGACATTGAATGCCTTCCTCTTCACATGGTGCATGCTCTCAGCATTAGAATGACCCGGTTTAGGTTTGAAGAGAACTTTACTCATGGCCACAGAACAGCTGATCATAACAGCAAGAATCACACATAAAGGAATCAGAAAAAGCCTTTTGAGAGTCTCCCACGAAGGTCCAATTGCACCCCAAGCAAATGAAATTCCCCAGAGAACCATATTGCACATCACTCTGTATTTCTGAACCTTTGACCTCATGTAGATGATGGGGTGGACAACAGCCAGGTAGCGCTCCACACAGATACAGCAAAGGAACATCGAGCGACCAAAAAAAAAGAAGTTTGTTAAAAAAACTACCAAAAAATTTACAATATGATTGCATGCTAAAGGCAATATTCGGACAAAAATATATGAAAAGCTATATAAGAACTCCATTGATGATTGGTTAAGACCCAGGATGTCTACTAACGCCGAGCGTCTTGGAGACATGGCCTGTCTGATTTCTATCCAAAGCACCCAGGCATTCAAGGGCACAAAAATCACTATGAGTAGAACAACTAGGACCTCGTGAATGTAGTAAGAAGCAGGAGTAAGATCTCTGCATTTCTCTGTAAAAAAACATTCAACGCTGGGTGAGGAATTCCTTCCGGTATTGGCCATCATTACCTGTAGAATATATCGATATGCTTTTTATCGAAGAAGCAGGTTCTTTCTGGAAGGAGAAAAGTGAAGTTATGTGCGCACAGATGACAAATGTTCATCTTTTGAGGATGTTAAGATAAGAAATAGACCTTGATGGCTTATCTGGTGATTCTCAGTGAAATGTTTCTGCTGGATGTTTTCTTCTGCTCCGCTGATAAGTTTACACTCATCTTGGTCTGATGAGCCTAGTTTGAGGTGAACTGGATTAGAGGAACGCCCACTTTATTTTACATAAGAAGATAACTGGCCTCAGCTGTAAATGTATATATATATCGACTTTCTGAATTTAACAGAGCTCTCTCAAACATTTTTACATTTGATGATCTTCATGTGCTTTTTGTCGTGTCATATATCAATGCATTGTTGATGAACAAGAGTACAATTTTTGAGTCAGTGCTGAGTTGAAGCATATGCTTTGTTTGCTAGTGTAAGGTAAGGTGTTCTCAGGGTTTACATAAATCAATAAATAAATAATACAAGAAATAACTTATTCGTATTCTGAAGAAGAGAAACAAAATAATGTTTTTTTAGTGTGTAGACAGCAAATTTTAATGTTGTAGCTATAAACAGAGTTGAAAATGGGAGGAGCCACATGAGTGACAGCTCTCACTCACAACTCCTCGTTTTGGAAGATTTAAACCTGCGCCCATGAATCTGTCACATATGGAAACATTGTTAAAGACTTTACAAAATACACATTGTCAATTGTTAATGCAACACAGACAAAATGGGAATAAAAAAATCAAGTACAGACCTGGTACAAACATAGTAAGTTATTATATTACATACTTTTTAGATTTTTCTCACGTCACTTGTGAATCAAAATGGATCATTCTTACTAAATATTTTGATAATCACTTTTAATGAAATCAATTTTTCCATCTTGGAGGACAACTCAAAGGACACAATGTGTGTGAATATCAGGATGTCATATTAAACTCTTCCAGGTATAAAGACAATTCAAAGACAAAATGAAAACAATTAATATTCCACGTAAAACATTATGACATTAAAATGACATTAAAATAACATTAAAAGCCTTCATCTTTATCCAACTCATATTCTCCCCATTTCTTTTGCCTCATTACAAAAACCATCAAGCCTAAATCAATCCCAGAAATAAAATCCCATGTGGGATGATCCACAGAAGCCACGTGCCCGTTAATCTGCAGTTCTGAATTTTGGTGCTCATGTAGGCGATGGGACGGACAACCGCGAGGCGGAAGAATGCAGTGCTGGAGAAAAGCATGCATGTGACCAGTGACAGTTCTCTTTCACGGCACATCGAACTGAAATGTAAGATAATGTAAGCGCGGGACATGCGGTATAAAAGCTTAACGGGGGTCTGCTTAAGGCTCGGGATGTCAGTCGATGCCAAGACACCTTTGATTCTTCCTTGTTTGGTTCTTAGCTGAAGAACCCAGGATTTTAATGCCACAAAAATGATCATTTGAAGAATAAGCAGAGCATTGTGAAAGAAGTGAGGAATCGGAACCATGTCCCCGCATATTTGGGGCAGATGCCGTACGTTGTTGCTCATTTCCCCCTGTTGCAGCAAAAACAAGATTGCACAAAAGTTTCAGTTCTAAACGTATGTGAAGCATGAAAAGACAAAACCAGTCCAGAGACCAACCTTGATGAATGAATCTGGCGGCTCTGCTGAACGATGAGACGGTTATGTCCCTTCTTGCAATCAGTCATACAAATCAGCAGTTTATATATCCCGTCCAGGCAAATTCACGAGGGGAACACCTGGACGATTGCCTCATATGGAAACCAGAAATATCTGGACAGGTGTGGTTGAGCGCCATTTACATTGAGGAATTGATCTGTAGTGATTTATTTATTCATTTATTTTTACCACCTCGCATGCAGATGACCATTCAAAAACGGCGCGTTTAAATGTCCTCCCGCGCGCTGTCTGTGTTGTTCTAACAGCGCTGCGGCCGCAGGTGTCCCAGATACTGTGTAGCAGCCACTCATCAGTCACCAAGCCGCCGCGGGTGTGAGGTTACAGCCGCCACCTTACACGCTATTTGCCTGCAGATGAGAAATGGGTTTTAAACAATACGATTACAGAATCGATGACCGCTTTTATGTTTGGGTACATTTTTCTGTTCCTCCTTTTGAAATCACAGATCAAAGAAATTCTATACAGTCCGATTATGTACGGACAGCGGTTTCTTTAAACAGCCTTTTTGATTCAGCCTTTTAATTCAGCCTGAAACCTGCAAACCCACAAGCATAATTCTGGCTGGATATTGGTGGAGCTCCTCCAAAAAAACTTTGCAAGAGGTTTGAGGTTTGGGAAGAGCATTAAGCTGTCGGTTGTGATAAGTGTCGGTTGTGATCGCTGTCCTGTTGGGACACCCCGTTGTAGGCCAAGCTTTAGCCGTCTAGCTCAGTGGATCCCAAGCTTTTTCTCCTGAAGCCGCCCTTACTGTGTCCATGCCAAGCCAGGACCCCCAGCCCCTATTCCTTCCCATATACTTCTCACATTAAGTGATTAATTACAAACTTTAAATAGAGGGTGCAGTTTTTTGGTCTAACTCTACTTGTCATACACTGGAGGCAATATCGAATCTATTTAACCTACACTATGATTCAGAGTTTTGATTATCCTATTGTGTGTGTAATTGGGATTTTATTAGTTTAATGTTTGCAAATGTAATTTTTTGTAACCTCAGTGCAGATGAAAATGTGCAGGCCACTGGCCTATCTGATGGTTTGAGGTGTTGATGTGAAGAAACTGTAGCTAGTCCTACTGTAGCTAGTTCATTATTCCGCCGCACATTACGCCAGCACTAGATTTGCATTTTTTCTGTGCCATGATAGAAATAAAGAAGTAGAAAGAAGCGATTCTACTGGAATTCTTCTGGCCTATTCTGCTATCCACATGTCACCTCTGCTTGATTGATTGAAAGAAGTAGAAAGAAGCGATTCTACTGGAATTCTTCTGGCCTATTCTGCTATCCACATGTCACCTCTGCTTGATTGATTGAAAGAAGTAGAAAGAAGCGATTCTACTGGAATTCTTCTGGCCTATTCTGCTATCCACATGTCACCTCTGCTTGATTGATTGAAGAGACGGATGCCATTACAGGATGGACGGGCGATTTTCCTACCACGCCTTCGTAATTCAGTGCGCTGATGGTGTTGTGACAGCTGAACATCTGCAGACAAGTGCTGCACATGCAAATCCTTCGCAATCAGCGACCTCTGCGGCCTAAATTAATGATGAAATTAAAAATGAATTGTCACGTAGACGAATTATCCCCAGTTCAGCGTGGGCGCATGACCGTTTAGCAGGAAATGCCTGCCTGCCCCCATACAGGCTGAGTCTCACGATGGTTCACGCTTGTTCCAACAGGCTCCCAGAAGCCGAGCTGCAGTAAGTAAGAGTCGCTTCTTCAGCTCTTTAGGTCTAACAAGTCCGCTTGATGTAAATCATGCAGGAATAGTTTTACATTTGCTTTACTGCAATAGTAAGGTGAAAAGGAAGAGCGAGATCTTTTTTTTTTTCATTTTCATATCGCTCAACAGCAATTTGACACTGTTTAAAGAGTGCCTAGTGACACACAAATTAGACTGTAAATTCGTATCGAGAGGGTTTGCATTATATAAACAACGCTTCGTCGAAAAGTCCACCTTGATCTTAGATGACTGGCTGGTCACAGGCGGCAAAATACAGAGATCGTGCATTTGTCAGAGGAAAGTAAGATTTTGTGTTGAGAATGATATTCATGGTCCAGCGTGCGTTTGTCCAGCGTAAAGGTGCAGCAGAGGTTATCAAACTGCCTGGAGGCGTACAGTGGCTTGTTGTTAACACAGATCGTCTGTTGGAAATGTACACGAAAAGCTGCACGTAGAACACGCATGTTCGCATTCTCCCTCTCAGCAAGGCCCTCATGAGCATCTTCAACGTAGGATGTTCATGAAATGCGTTCACGTTTTTTGGGAATGCTGAACTGAATAAATGCTTTTACGAATGCTGAGAGTGAGTGGTGAGCAACTCTCACGTTTTGGACCCATGACCCAGTGTCAATTCTGTGCCAGTGTCATTTACCTGATCCTTTTTCACATATACATTACGTCTGCACCTGTTATTGTTAGAGCTGTGAACTTAGTAAGTATGAACGTTTTTAAGTATGAACCGGCACAGCACTGTACATTTGTACACTGACGTTCAATAATTAGGCTACATTTAGGCTGATGGAAACTTGATAATAAGCATAGTATAGAAATTAAAAAAAGGTAAAATATGGAGGATATTTCTTAATTTTCTTCCTTTTCATGCTCCTGAAAAGTCACTTCTCACATGTTTTCTAGTTGCATATTTTATGTCATTGAACCAATGCTTACTCCATAGTTTGAAACTGAAGTGGATTTTGATAAAGTTGGATATGCTTCAGTTTTACTTGCTTTTCGCCAACTAGTCTTCATTTTTTAAAGAATTTTTCCCGACTCCTGTACAATAATTACTGACTTTTGGTTTCCCATGGTTGCATGATAAGCAGTGTTGATATTGATAACATTGAAATTCCTTATGGACTGTACCCTCATGTACTGTAGATTAAGCATCTGGCTGTTTTTAGTCTGAAACCTTGTAACATGTTTGAAATCCAATATCTAAATTATATTAAACATATATAACTACATGTGAGGTGATACACAGCAGCACAGCACACACAGTGAAATTTATACTCTGCTTTTAACCATCACCCTTAGTGAGCAGTGGGCAGCCATGACAGGCGCCCGGGGAGCAGTGTGTGGGGACGGTGCTTTGCTCAGTGGCACCTCAGTGGCACCTTGGCAGATCGGGATTCGAACCATGTTTGGTAAGGGACTAATAGCCTGCTTCTTGCGTCATCAACACCTCCGGGCCCATACGTGACCCATGTGTGAATGTGTGTGTAGATGTGTGTGCGTGTTTAGTCTTTTTTCTACTTCAGATTACACGTGCATGCAGTCCATGCAGTAAATCTAATTTATTTAAGATGTGCTTGACACTTTTCTTAAATTTATGTGTGTGTGAGTGTGTGTGTGTGTGTGTGTGTGTGTGTTTTGTGCTTTTATGCCAACTCCAAGTTAGACTCATAGGGAGTCTGTGTGCTGCAGTGATCACAGGAATTGCTGCTCCGCCAGCTTACAGTTAGGCACTCTCAGGATCTTCCCCAACGATCTTCCCCAACAATAAATTGTTTACTCCCCACTAAGGCCTACCCTGGTACCATCATACCTCCTAGATTGCAGTGGGCCTTAGCTGCCCTTTGACCCCTCTGTGTTTATCTAATCGAAGTAGCTGTGTGTGCGATCTCCTGTGTGTGCCCTGTGTGAGTTTACATGTGATGTGTGATTTATATGTGAACGTAATCATAATTTGTTTCCTTGGCTGCGAATGGCTGATAAACAGTCCACAGTCAGGTACTGCTTAAGGAATTATGACCATCAGAAATGGCAGAAATGGCTCTCTGCCACCAGACTTAGGTCTGACTGACCTTTAGCCTTTCCAGAATTTTCCCTGCTCGTCCTGCTCATCTGTGTGTGTGTTCATCTGAAGTTAACTGTCTGAAAGTTTACTGTGTTAAGTCAGGCTTCATATAGGCCATAGAAAAAGCCCACAAATCCACACTATCGCTCAGAAATATAAAACCGACCTGAAATACAGTCACTGACAAAAGTCTTGTTGCTTGTGAACAAATTGACCTCAAGTGCCACTGAAAGATTTTTTTCACAAGAAATGGCTCATTTTATTCCAAACAGCTTTAGTAATAATATTTCAGTGCAAAACGAAACTGTCAAAAAGTATTCTAATATTCAAAGCTTGGTAAAGCCCATTGAGTCAAATTTTGCAAAGACATAAGTGTTGTCGCCTTGTCATATGAGCTTCTCCTGTGACTAATAATGGATCAATTAGGTCTCAGGTGAGTATAAAAAGAACCAGAGTACACTAGACCTGCACATCAACTGCAACTAGACCTCTGCAAACATGCCTAACATTCAGCCTGAGACTAAAGTGTTGATTATCAAGAGGCTGAAGACCAGATCCACTGCTGATGTGGCAGACACCTTCAATGTGTCTCAGCGTCAAGTACAGAGGATAAAAAAAAGATCTGAAGAGACTGGAGACGTTTTTGACAAGCCCAGGTCAGGCAGACCCTGCAAGACAACTGCTCAAGAGGATCGTTTGTTGGCTCAAAAATCCAAGACCAGCCCATTTTCCACTGCAGCAGAGCTCCACGAGACCTGGTCACCTGAAGTCCCTGTGTCAACCAGAACAGTTTCTCGGATTCTGTCTTGAAATGGCCTCCATGGTCGAATCAGTGCCCAGAAGCCACCGCTACACAAAAGACAATTGAAAAACCATGTGCCATTTGCCAATACCCACAGCCTGCTAAAAGAATGGATGCTGGAAAAGTGTCAGAAGGTGAAATTTTCAGAATTACACCAGAGTAGCAAATATTGCAGATGATCTACTGGATCCGCATGGATCCGAGATTCACCCAGAAAACAGTGAAGTTTGGTGGCGAAAAAATCATGGTCTGGGGTCACATCCAGTATGGGGGTGTGCGAGAGATCTGTAGGGTGGAGGCAACATCAATAGTCTGAAACAGCAAGAAATCTTAGCTACCTTTTATATTCCCAACCATAAAAGAATCCAAATTCTGCAGCAGGATGGTGCTCCATCACATACTTCCATCTCCACATCAAAGTTCCTCAAGGCAAAGAAGATCAAGATGCTCCAGGATTGGCCAGCCCAGTCACCAGACATGAACATCATTGAGCATGTGTGGGGTAGGATGAAAGAGGAAGCATGGAAGATGAAACCAAACAATATTGATGAACAATATTGATGCAAGACTGCTTTCTTTGCTATTGCTGATGACTTCATCAAAAAAATTTATGAATCCTTGCCAAACCGCATGGATGCAGTCCTTCAGGCTCATGGAAGTCATACAAGATATTAAATTTGGATGTCACAGCACCACTGCTTCATTTGCTGACTTATGTTTGTATTTGCAGTAAATTTGTTCAATTTTTGTAGAGGCGACAAAACGTTTGACTTGCCAAAACCTGACCTTTCTGTCTTGATTAAATGATAAATCCTCTTTTCAGTTAAACTAATTCATTTCAATGCATCTAAAATAATTTGGTATGTTTTAGCTTTTCATATGACCTATTTCTAACACCAATTGATTAATTAAAAGTCAGGTTAATAGCAGGTGTTTCTACAAAATAGATAAGCGACAAGACTTTTGTTGGGGACTGTATTACAACAAATATTTGAACCGTATTCACAGCGCATCACTTTTTCCACATTTTGTTATGCTCCAGCCTTATTCCAAAATTAATTAAATTATAATTTTTTTCCCCTCAGAATTCTGCATGTAACAAGAAAATCCACCTGTGGAAAAAACAGTTGGTTGGACGTGATTGGGAAAGACACACACCTTCTATATAAGGTACCACAGTTGACAGATCATGTCAGAGCACAAACAAGCATGAAGTCAAAGGAATAGTCTGTAGAAGGTTACAGAAACATTTCTGCCAGGTTCCAATGAGCATCATCCGTAAGTGGAATAAGTTCAAATCCATCAGGACACTTCCTAGAGCTGGCCAGCCACCTAAACTGAGCAATCTGGGGAGAAGGGCCTTAATCAGGGAGGGGACCAAGAACCCGATGGTCACGCTATCAGAGGTCCAGAGGTCCTCTGGTTGAACTGCAAAGGTCTGTGCAGAAGTCAACCAATCAGACCTGTATGGTAGAGTGGCCAGACGGTAGCCACTCCTTAATAGTTAAGTGAAGTGATTGTCACATGTGATACACAGCAGCACAGCACACAGTGCACACGGTAAAATTTGTCCTCTGCATTTAACCCATCACCCTTAGTGAGCAGTGGGCAGCCATGACAGGCGCCCGGGGAGCAGTGTGTGGGGCCACCACTGCTAGGCCACCACTGCCGCTACTCCTACACCCCTACTCCTTAGTATAAGGCACATGGCAGATGTCATTTGCAGGAAACAGCTCATCACAAGGCCAATGCCATCCCTGCAGTGAAGCATGATGGTGGTAGCATCATGCTGTGGGGATGTAGGAACTGTGAGACTAATCAGGATAGAGGGAAAGATGACTGCAGCAATGCACAGTGTGGATCACATCCTGGATCACATCTTGGTGCTCTTGACATTTTATCTTTTAGCAAGACAATGACCCTAAGTACACAGTCAAGATATTAAAGGAGTGTCTTCAAGACAACTCTGTGAATGTCCTTGAGTGTCCCAGCCAGAGCCCAGACTTGAATACGATTGAACATATCTGGAGATAAGAAAATGGCTGTGCATCAATACTTCCCTTCCAACCTGATGGAGCTTGAGAGGTGCCAAACTGGGCCTAACTGGCTAAGGATAGGTGTGCCAAGCTTGTGCCATCATTTTAAAAACGATGTGAGGCTGTAATTGCTGCCAAAGATGCATCAACAAAGTATTGCGCAAAGGCTGTGAATCATTTGTCATTAAAATGGCACGTTTAATTTTTTTATCACTCAAAATATGCATCACAAATGCCTTATATGCATATATGCCCTACCTGTCCATCCCCACCAGAGCTGTTAATCAATTTGTTTAATTAAGGCAAATCTGACTCCTCTTGGGAAGAGTAAACAGTTGTTTGTAATATTTAGTGTTTAATGATTTGCATATTTTGACTTTAAGTTGATGTGAAGTAAGTTGTGTAGAGTAAGTGACCCTTGGCCTAGATCATCACACCACCTCCACGAGCTTCATCAGGTGTAGTTCTGATGCTTACCACCCATTTTGGATCTTTTTGTTGGTGGAGAGGGGTCAACATTGACTGACCTTCAGCTTCCTGTGTGTTTTATCATGGCCAACATTTAGTACTGTTAGTATCCAGCCCAAATTTGATGATCTATGACAAACTTTCATCATTGGCGCTGTATCTTAATAATATTAATTTCTAATACAATATCGCATTGGGGTGTCTAGTCCCATACATGTCGTTGCCAGTGTCTCAAGCAAGACATTACTATTTCCTAATCAGATCTGATTAGTCTGATCCCTGCAATGATCTTTTGGAGTATGAATCTGTTTGTTTTGTGGACACACATGCCAAAAATATTTTTTAAAAAGCAGAAAAGAAGATAAATACATTATATATGTCTTTATTATTTTAAGTTAAATTCAGTATGGTGAGAAATAAACAGACAGTAAAAAGTATTTCTGTGGTTTTGTAGGGGAGTGTAATAAAACAGGTAACATTTTGAAACAAACCAACAATAAATAAATGCATTCCACAGTCACAAATGGCTAATTTTACTAAATGACATTCTTATTAATAAAGTGTAATGACTCCATCCCTAAAAACATTTTAACCAGTTGAACTTGCCGACCTTGGAGAGATAAAGTAGCGGCTGTAGCAAGAAGCTGGGGAAGAAAAGGCAGAATCCAACCGAGAAGCCGAGGCAGAAAATGTCAATCGGAAGATTTATCATCCATATGGATAAATAAGGCACATAGCTGAAGACCGTGAACAGCAGAATGACCGTGATGACCCTGAATGCCTTCCTCTTGTTCTGGTCCATGGCTTCGTTGTTTACGTCGCCTGGTTTCGGCTTGATCAGGGCTTTCAGCATGGCCAGGCTACAGAAGACCATGACCCCGATGGTCAGGCAGAATGGCATTAGGTAAACTGGATATGGGACGGACCTGAAGTAGCCTAGCGAGGCGCACCCTACCGAGGCCACCCAAATCATACCGGCGCTCAGCTTCCTGTGCTTGTCCATTCTTCTACTCAGGTATGTTACAGGGTGGACCACGGCCAGGTAGCGCTCCACGCAGATCGCGCCGTAGAATAAAGTGCGGCCACTGAAAGAGAAGCATGCCAAGAAGCCACCGAAGGCATTTAACATCGCATTGCAGACCACATTCATGACCAGGAGGAGCACGAAGCAAACACAGTTAATGAGCTCCATGACCGCCTGGTTGAGGGTCAGGATTTCGGACGAGGCCATCTGGCCTTTGGACATGGCCTGTTTGGCGCCCATCCATACAACCCAAGTATTCAACGGCACAAACAGCAAAATATTTCCAACAAGCGCAGCAACATAGATTGCTTGAGGAACTGGAGCAACAGCCCAGCAGACATTAAAAAAGCAAAAAATGCCATCTGAGGAGTTGCTGTATGAAGAATTTTCCATTGCAGGTCTTAGTCTGAAAAAATTAAAAAGGTTACCAACCTGGCGCAATAAAATATTTTTAACATACATTTGCATCTTCTGAATTTATAACAAGATAGTAATTCTGAAATGTTTGTAACAAACCTTTAATTTAGTTTGAGTCGTCTTCTTTCTGATTTATTTTCGTTGTTGCCTCTTGTCTCCAAGGGAGCTGCTATTTATACAACTCGGACTAATTAAACTTGGGCTAAAATTGAAATAGGCTGGTGAGGGACAGCCTAAGAACGGGATTGGTGAATGCTTCTTCAGGTACACCCACACCGCACACACGAGCATGTGCAAAACGCCACGACTGCCCTATAGACAACATTGCTGACAATGTTCTGAAATGGGAAAAAAAACTCAAGGCATCCGCACTTGTTGCCATCAGTTCTGTGATGGCAGCTCAGGAAAAAGTATATTTAAATGAAGAACCTTTTTGGCAATAAGATTCTCAACCCAATTTTGAAACGAACATCAAATTTTTTTTTTTTTTTATTAAAATTGATATGTTCTGCTTGACTCATTGACAGTGATGGTAGCTCTATTTTCACATCCTCCTTATTCATCTAAAATATTTTAGATGTTAAAAGTGAGCCAATGCAAAATTGACTAAGTGTAGAAGCAGTTGATTACTGCTTGATGCTCCTGACATTTGTCATACCACAAATTGGATGAACCGCAATATTCATTAGAACATATGGCTCTTTTTAATTGAATACCAGTCGTTAATGCTCTTGAAACTTGAAAACTGGCAGATGCCTGTATGACTTCTGTATGCAGCATGTTGGATGTATAATGGAAATAATTTCCTCCTCTACAGTATCAATTTTGATTAAATTGCACACATACACATAAAACCTCACTATTGCTAAAAGAAACAAACAAAAATGGTTGTTCCACCTGTGTAGAATGCACAGAAGTAGATTAGTGCCATCTGCTGACAAAAAAGTGAAAAATTTGATGTACAGTACAGGCCAAACATTTGGACACACCTGTGTTTTCTTTATTTTCATGACCATTTACGTTGGTAGATTCTCACTGAAGGCATCAAAGCTATGAATGAACACATGTGGAGTTATGTACTTAACAAAAAGTGGAGACCTGGTCTCCACAGTCACCGGACCTGAACCCAGTCAAGATGGTTTGGGGTGAGCATGTGTTCATTCATAGTTTTGATGCCTTCAGTAAGAATCTACCAATGTAAATGGTCATGAAAATAAAGAAAACACATTGAATGAGAATGTGTGTCCAAACTTTTGGCCTGTACTGTATGTGTCCTGCACAGTTTTATGTGTCCTACACAGTTTTTATGTTTATGGAATTTATCAGACGCCCTTATCCAGAGCGCCTTACAATCAGTAGTTACAGGGACAGTCCCCCCGTGGAGACACTCAAATTCAAATTTTATTTGTCACATACACAGAGTTAAGTGTAACTTGCTCAGGTATACAATGGTAGTAAGTGAGGTGTAAACCTGTGACTTGTGTGGTTGTCTGGTACATGTCTTGTACACTAGGCTAATAATTCAGTCCACTTGAATTCTGCTAAAATACAGATTAAACTTTATTTACTTGTCTATGATGTTCAGTTACAATACGTTTTCAATATGTCTAATGTCGGTTCTCTGGATGTGACATCACATGACTGATGCTAAATATTTAAATCCACAGGAAGAATTCAGAGCAACAACCTGTGTGAAGATCATCCACAGCCTCAGCCTGCATTGAAGAGCCCCCCTGCAATAGTTTTTTTACTATGAGGAATATTGCATATTGCATCTATATTACAAAGCATGCACTGCCTCAATCACATTCCACGTCTATTCAAGTTTCTTGACTGTTCCCTTGTAGCATTTCTGTTCATGCTTATACAACATATTTAGCTTAGAGCAAGGAATGCATCAGGAACTGAACCTTAAGTGAACTTTGACTCATTTACCTATAAAATCCTTAGTATTCATAATCAGTTCAGACAGACCTGAAGGACACATGCTTCTGTCACTGCCTCTACCAGATCGTCAGATGAACCGTTCAGGCATCAATTCAAGTGAAGCAGGTTTGGGTCTGGACAGAACATCGATAGAAGATCTCTGTGTGAAGAAATGTTGCCAACAGGTGGTTTCAGATTTCCTGGATTCCAATGTCCCAGTATGTGATCTGCGGTCTCCTTGATTTTGAGAGTCTTTGATTTCTTCTGAATTATCACATTTGAAAGTGAAGTGATTGACATTGTGATACACAGCAGCTCAGCACACGGTGACACAACGAAACGTGTCCTCTGCTTTTAAGCATCACCATTGGTGAGCAGTGGGCAGCCATGACAGGCGCCCGGGGAGCAGTGTGTGGGGACGGTGCTTTGCTCAGTGGCACCTCAGTGGCACCTTAGCGGATCAGAATTCAAAACCGGCAATTCTGTTTACGAGGCTGCCTCCTTAACTGCTAGGCCACCACTTCCTTAAACACAGAGCACCAAACTGTCTTCTTCGGCTGTGACTGCTCAATTTTCACACAACATGACGTACCAGAATCAAATTTAATATCAGGAAAACCATCCTACACAATGCTAAAATAATACAGCTGAATATTTGTTTGAAAATATGAACTTGATTATGAACTAACAAATGAGAGTCTTGCTACATAAGCTGTAGACATTCTATAGACATGAAACTGTAGACCACAAGTATGTCCACATGGGCGTTCAATAAACTCTGCATGCAATGTTTTCTTGGTGTCACTATCTCAATCCCAAAGTCCTGAATCCCTGAACATTAAACAGCAATGAGCGTTAAACAGCTTCAAACAAATGCCAGTATTGAAATGCCTAATACACACACACACACACACACACACACACACACACAAGGTTTTGGCCAATAAAGCTGGTACTATCATCAGTTGTGAATGTGAATGTGCATATGCATATGGTCAAATACCATAAGAAAATGACCTTTTACCACCAATACACATTCACTCCTACTTATGTGATTAAAATCTCAGTCAATTGTTATAATTTTCAATGAGATACCCCATGGGTTTTTTCCCCAGTATAAAATGCTCTTGCCATAGACCTGACATTTCTGGGGGCTCCGGTTCCGTGTTCCGGATTGGTGTTTCATGTTTTCTGTCATGTGCCCCTGATTACCTGATTGTGTATCTATTATTACAAGTATAAATTTCTCTTTGCTTTGTCATTGGTCTGTTATTATGCTTTGTGTGCTTATGTCTATGTGAGTTGAATTTAAGGACCATTCCAACCACCAGTCGAGGCTCATGGTTCTGGAGGAAGTGAGAGGAGGGTTTTGGAGTTTGGAGTTTTTGATTGTTGTAGAGTTTGGGATAAACCTTTGTTTTGTGTTAGTGATTAGTGTGGTTAGCTGTGGCTTTGTTGTGTATTTCTATAGTCTCTCCTTTCAGGGTGTGTTGTCCTCCTGTGGATTGTTGTGTTGTTGTTGTATATAGCACTGTAGGTTTGGTTGGTTATTCACTACTCTTTGTAAATAAACGCACAATATTTCACTTGGGTCTGATAACTGTGTATTTCCACAGCACACATTCCCCTTGTTTGTTGTCATGTTTCCCAACCCCTAGATGGGGACGTGACAATATACTGTGTTTAACTTACAGTACAGGCCAAAAGTTTGGACACACCTTCTCATTCAATGTGTTTTCTTTATTTTCATGACCACTAACGTTTGTAGATTCTTACTGAAGGCATCAAAACTATGAATGAACACATGTGGAGTTATGTACTTACCAAAAATAGGTGAAATAACAGGAAACATCTTTTATATTCTAGTTTCTTTGCTCTGATTACTGCTTTGCACACTCTTGGCATTCTCTCGATGAACTTCAAGAGGTCATCACCTGAAATGCTTTTCCAACAGTCTTGAAGGAGTTATATATACTGTATCTAGGCAAGAGCCCATCATAAATGACACCAAAGACATAATTTACCAATGCATTGGTTACATTGGTAAATTTTATGTAATATGAAATGTTTATGTAATATGAAATGTCACCCAATCAACAAAAAACAATATTCCAAAAACTATGAAAAAAATGATGTAACTAATAACAATATTGTTCAGCTGCTTTGATACATATTTTACTGATGAATGCTGTGGCAAAATTACAATTTATTTAGATGAATGGAACATACAGGGTGTAGTAGCAGAGTAGTGGTAGCCTAAAGTGTAACACACTCATCTATGAACTAGAAGGCACTCTAAAAGGGCATCTGCTAAATGCCATATGGCTAAATGTAAATGTAATGTTACATAACAAACAGATAATGAATGTCAAAGTGTGGCCTCCAGTGGCCAAAACCCGCCGGTGCGGTCAGAGACTGAGTTGCAGGGTGTTAAGCAAAAATGTACATTCTATAATCATATTGACTCTCACTATTACTGTCTTATTGTATTCTGCTCAACCCTACAAACATGTCAAGCACCGGATCTTGCCAACCTTGGAGAGATAAAGTAGGGGCAGCAGCACAAAGTTTGGGATGAACAGCCCGGAGGCTAATGTTGTACCTTCACACATGAAATTATTTAGAATCATGGCTATGACCACTGTCGGAATGTAGCAGGACAGAGTAAACAGCAGAATGAGTGTGATGACCCTGAAAGCCTTCTTCGTGTTCAGGTCCATCGTTTTGCTGCTTCTGTCGCCAGGTTTCGGTTTGATCAGGACTTTAAGTATCGCTACGCTGCAGAAGATCATAATTGCAATGGACGCACAGAAGATGAGCTGGAACAGCACAAAAAATCGGGAGTTTTTACCGCCAAGTACGCCACAGCCCGCGGAAACAATCCAGACCACAACAGCACTCAATATCCTGAACTTGCTCATCTTCTGACTCAAATACGTCATGGGGTGGACCACAGCTATGTAGCGCTCCACACAGATGGAGGCACAGAAAAGCGTACGGCCACAAAAGCCGGAGACGCGCATGTTTAAGGCAATGTCGTTCAACGTTTCGTGGCACACAACATTTGTCAGCAGAAGCAGACAGAAACAAAGACAGTTGCAAAGCTCCATGGCGGCCTGGTTGATGGCCAGGATTTCAGACGAAGCCAGGCCTTGGTTAGACGCGGCTTGTTTGATGGCGGACAGGAGAATCCAGACATTTAAGGGCAGGCACAGCACAAGGCTTACAAGAAGTGAGATGACATACAGGGTCTGAGTTACAGGCACATGAGTCCAGCATATTTCAAACAAACAAGAATTGGTGGATGAATTTCCTGATTCCATCGCTACCCTGCAGTGAAAACACACAAGAACAATTCCTCGCATGCATTATAATTTGACAATTACTGGATACACTTTACTGTATGAACCGATTTGCAAATAAAGTTCACGTCAGTTTTATGATTAATACTGTGAACCTTATCAAATTATTATTCAAAATAGATTTTATTACTTTTTACTATACACTAACTCATTAGGGTACATTCAACTACTAAACAATTAAAACCAGTGTAACAGAGTGTGAGACATTGAACACGGTGGCTAAATGTATAGATATGCAATAATTTGAGAGTTTTTTTGCAGTTTGTAAATTAATAAAACAACATACAATGTACATTGTGCAATTAAATGAAATGGAATGTACTCACAGACAGTAGACAGCAGAGAGTCATTTACTTTTTGCTCTCTATCCAGGTGACTGAAGCCATACATTCACACAGGGAGGCCCCGCCCATTTATTTAACATGCTGCATGAGATTCATGTTACATCGAGATATACACTCTAGCAAAACGAATTAAAGGTTCTCCATCCTCCCAACAGTCATTAAATATGTAAGACAGACAAATAATGATAATTAAAAAGAAAAAGTATCAGTTATGATTTCATGTTGATATCTAGAGCTGTGCTACAAGAACTGGGCGTCGGTCTCTCCCGACTCCATGCACGTAATGTTGTTGTTTCCTGAAAATAAGTTTAAATAAATTGCTGTAAATAGTTTAAATAAATTAATATTGGATTCATGTTTGACAAGATATTTAGATCATTTAGACTGCAAATTGCATAATACTTAATATGCAACAACTATGTGTTGTCATCAGTTAAATGTAAAAGTGAGTGAGTGCCATGAAAACCAATACATGTACCAAACAAACAAATAAAAAACATGCACACAGTCACTCTCCATTTCTTTATTAATCCATCAGGGGCTTACTAGCATTTTACAGTAAGCAATAGGGCAGAGAGCGGGATAACAAAAAAAAACAGATACATTTCAGGCACAAACGACTGTATTGAACATATTGAACAAAAAATGATCAGAAAAGATAATAACATCCTAGAATATCACTCGAAATCTTAGAACCATGCCAGCCACTGGATCTGGATATTCAAATCCATATTCATCTTGTGGGTAATCTATCGTTTTCTCAACATTCCTTCGTCTTGTCCCAGCTTAGAGCCGGTCCCCATGCCCGCTGTTGGGAATTCTCACCTGGATGCATGGATGAGGCTAAATACGGAACGTCGCCGAACAAGGTGAAAAGTAGAGTGGCTGCGGTCACCCACAAACCTTTCAACATTTTCTGGCTGCTGTTGCCTGGTGAAATTATGAATTTTGAATCTGTTATGAATCTGTTGCTCAGATATTTTAGAAGGTAGACCATGGCCAGGTAACGCTTCGTACAGATATCATACTGTAATGAGGGCATAAAGGACATCTGGGCATGGGCAGGACATCTGAGCGCTGATAGTGGCATGTCGTTCGGAGACGAACTCTGTTTATTAAATGATATTTCAACAACAAAAAATGTAACAAATACATTAAGAATAAATCATAAAATGTAATTCCAATCAGCTCTCATCTCTCGCTGAAATCTTTGGGCCAGTCTTAATAGACCTGGACCAAAACACTGATCTAACAGACATTAAGCAATTCTCTTTACACATTTCCAACACTTCCTAATAATCACATTGTACATCTATCAAACAATAAATGAAAATACATTTTAAAACATTTCGGTTACATAATCTTGCATTCATTTTAAATAATTATACATCACCGATAATATGCCAGCGCCACTTTGGTTAATTCCCAGCTCCGCCCTTCCCCAGCATCCGGGAAACATTTAAAACCGTCCTGCACACAGAAAACTGCACACAGGGTAAGACGAGAACTATACATCAATAAAAATGGTTACCGTTATATACGCGTTTATGCAAAAAAAAAAAAAAAAAAAGCCCAAAAAACACAAAAAACATTTCCTTTGAAAATATATTGTGATTTGTTAACTAAGCACGTTGGAAGTTGCTCTGGATAAATGCCTTAAATGTAAATGCGAATGTTAGTTAAAAATGAGACTCAGCAAAAAGCAACATTCTGCAGACATGAAAGCTCGTGGTTAGAAACACGCCCTCCGCCGGGCCCTGCCAGCCTTGCACAGGTAAAGCAGGGGGGGTAGCAGGAAGTTCGGAATGAAAAGCCACGTCGCCGCCGTTATGGCTTCACAAAGTAGCGCGGACGGAACTACGTACGTGACCAAATATGGAACGTAGCCGCACAGACTAAACAGGAGGATGAGTGTGATGACCAGGAAAGACTTCCGCTTGTTCTGGTCCATGATTCTGCTGTTTCTGTCCCCAGGCTTTGGTCTGATCAGGACCTTCAGCATGGCAAAGCTGCAGAAGACCATAATTGCAATGGACGTACAGAAGTAGACCTGGAAAAAGATCAGCATGCTGACGTTTGTGACGGCAAGCACGCCGCAGGCCAGCGAAGTCACCCAGTTCACGCCGGCGCTGAACACTCTCAGCTTATTCATCTTCGGACTCAGATATGTGAGCGGGTGGACCACGGCCACGTAGCGCTCCACGCAGACGGAGGCGCAGAAGAACGAGCGGCCGCTGAGGCAGCAGATGGTGAAGAACCCAACCGTGGAGTTGAGGGCCGCGTTGCACGTGACATTGTCGAGGAGAAGCAGAAGGTAGCCCAGACAGTTGCAAAGCTCCATGGCCGCCTGGTTGAGGGTCGTGGTGTCGGATGAAGCCGCGCATCCGGTAGACGCGGCTTGTTTTATGCCGAGCCGAAGAACCCCGACATTAATGGTCAGGAAAATGAAAATACTTACGACAACGCCAGCATTGTGCAGCATATACGATACGGGAGCTGAAATCCAGCATATCCGATGAAAACAAGTGATGTCAAACGAAGAATTGTTCATCTTTTTCTTTTGCCTGCAGGGAATACATGATATACATATAATACATATAATATAATAGTTGGGGGTCCTAGTGAACCAGAATAGGTCACTTCATCGATGGTAACATGGAAGCACGTTGTAAGTCGCTCTGGATAAGGGCGTCTGCCAAATGCCTTAAATGTAAATGTACAATGGAACTTGTTTTATATTATATAATAATTGCATTGTTGCAGATCATGCATACATTTTTATTTTCCATTGTAAGATGGTAAATTCCAGGTCCATGACTTTAATAAAAACCCTCAGTTTATGACCACAATAATCCTGTATCAGGAGTTCAATGGACATCAATGGACAATCTGCACGCAGTTACTGTCTGTTTTTTTCCTACTCCATTAGGGCTCTCGCCCCCTCAGATACAGGGGTTCTCCCCCAGCTTCTGGGCCTTTCTCTCTCCCACCCCATCTTCTCCAGGTCCATGCTGCCTCTCTGAAGCTTGGATCCCTGCTTTCTCTCTCTTTCCCTCCATATCTTTCTCTTTTCCTTTAATTTGGGGTTTTCTGTAACATTGGTACCATTTTTACATACAATATTTACATAACTGCAATAGTAATCTACTGGTGTTAATAAATTAGAAACTGTTCATTCAGTTAACTTCTATTGTTCCATGCCGCTCTAGGTTCAGGTAACATCAGTCAGATTAAAAAGGTCAATGCAATTCTCATCGCAGGATTTCCAATTCCATTTTCCTACATATTTTACACTATATTCCATCACAAAAGAATGTAAAAATGTGTGTAGATTTGGAAACGAATGAACTCTACTCACCGACAGCAGACGGTGCATCACTTCTTTTCTGCCTAGGTGGCTGATTAAGATCCTGTGCTCAAGTCACGCCACACCCATGAGGACTGGTCATTTGTTCATCAGTTGTCGAAGTGCATGAATGCATGCAAATGTACAAAAAACAGTACACAGTACCATTCAACATGTTTCAGGGTTTTTTTCTTGGTGAGAAAATGCAATTTTAGCACCCCGACACATCCACCCCATTTGATTTGAGAGACCCCGTTGATTTTGTAAAATGTTTTCTATATACTGTATTTAGCTTTTAATACAGGGCAAGTGCCTAGCGACACAAAATACATCATGAACCAACGCAGCCACAGAAATTTGCACAAAAAATCTGAAGTGACATACAGAGTCTGATTTACAGGCACTAAATATGTCAAATAAAAAAGAATTGGTAAATGAATTTCCTCAGTACGTTGCTACCCTGCAGTGAAATCACATAATAAAAAACTCTTTCGAATAATTTGAAAATGACTCCATACACCGCCCTGTACGAACGCATTAACAGAACTGCAAATAAAGGTCAGTTTTATGATTAACAATATGTAGAGAAATGTACCCAGCCCTGTCAAAGTATTGTAAGAAGTGCAAAATCAAAGAAGGCACATACTCACATTGCTTATTGTGCTGTATGCATATTCAGAAATTTTGGACTGACATCAATAGAGATATTAATAACATATTTGGTCAAAATGTAGCCCTTTCTCCTTCCTCATGTATTCTATTTAAAGATAATCCTCTTAATATCTCTTTAGTTGCAAAACATCTGAAAAGTCTGTTTTTCTGTGAAAGAAGGTGTATCTTATTAATGTGGGTGTTCTAGCATCTCACAGTGGATAAGCAGTGTGTTCGAATTCATGCCTTTTGAAGCTCTTAGCCTGAATTTGAGAGATGAACCTTACAGTTTCCACAAGGTTTGAGGTCCATTTAAAACGTGAAGAAAGAATACTGTAGATGTTAATGTAATTAAATCTTCTCACTAACAGCGGACAGCGCTGCTTTCTTCTCAGGTTTTTAAATACATCCTGCCCAACCCATAGGGGATAAGCTGTATGTCTGAGATGAATTGATCTATCTAGATATACAGGATTGTGCAAAAGTTTCGGCTCGTACTGAAAATATGTAAAGGTTCCTCATCTTCCCATCTCTGAATTTTATCCCAGAACATTGTCCCCACTAACTGAAATGTAAAACTCAAATAATGATTATTGAAGCTCCCCTGACATAAATATTTCACTTTGTGAGATTATTTTAGATTATTAATATGATTAAATTAGCCTGTCTGTGGCTTCTAAATGTGCAAAGCATTGTGGTTGCTCTGTGATTGGATGTAAAAATAAGGACAAATGTAGTTAAAAAATGTACTTGACTCTGCGAGACTCTGAGAAACTAGTGGGTTAATTTCACCTTTTACTGATAAAATGCAGACACGACACCAATTTATTTGGTTGGTTAAGGGTGTTGATTCTGTAGGCCGCTCTCCTCCTCGTCCCACCTCTCTCCTCCTCATTAGCATTTAAAGCTACAGACACCAAAATGCCGCATCCTGGGGGAAATCTCATTTTTCACGTTAGGGGACCTTTAAGAAGCGAACAGCGGCCATAATACTGATGTCTGGAGCTTTGCTACAAAAACTTGGGAGTTGGTCTCTGGCAACTCTGTAAACCAATGAATGATCTCATACAATTTATAGTCAATGGAGATTAATATTGCATTTCTACTCTAAGAACAATAACTAATATAAAACGCATGTCATTGTTTCATGAAAATAAAAGGTTCTACAATAAATAGTTTAGGTCAGTCATTGCTGGATCCATGTTTTAGACAAATTAATTTGCACTGTAGCAGAAATTATATAATACTTGAACATATCATGTGCTGTCATCACTTAGATGCAAAAGTGAATGAAATCTGTGAGAAAGAATTAATGGACCAAACTGCTGAGTTTGTATGGAAATTACAACAAAGACACAAACTGAGTCACCCTCCCAATCCATTATTTATTGTGAATGTGCCTGATCCATCTGGGGCTTACCAGCATTGTACAGTACAGTATGGGGCACAAAGCTGGGTAACAAAAAATAATTTTTTTACATTACTGCTGTAATGACAGCGAAAACCCTATAAATTGCAGAAAAAAAAGGTCAGAAAGGACATTGTTAACGCTAACATTCTTGAATCTCACTTTTATTCTCAGAAACATGTCAGCCACTGGATCTTGCCAAACTTGGACAGATAAAGTAGGGGCGGTAACATAAAGTTCGGAATGAAAAACCAAGTAGCCGCAGTTAAAAATTCACAATAATGCTCAGCTATAAATACAGGCGCGGTTAAAAACGGGATGTAGCCGAACAAGGTGAAGAGCAGAATGGCAGCGATGACCCTGAACGCTTTCATCTTCTTCTGGTCCCTGCTTCTGTTGTTCCGGCCACCCGGTTTCGGCTTCAAGAGAACTCTGAGCATGGCGAGGTTGCACAAGATCATGACAACGATGGACATGTCGAAGGAGATCCGGTATAGTGACATGAACGAGCTGCTTGTAATTTCAAGTGCTCCACAGATCAGGGGAATCAACCAGTTCAAACAAGCATACATTTTTCTGTGGATGTTGAATCTCTCGTGCAGATATTTTACGGGGTGGACCACTGCCAGGTAACGCTCCAAGCAGACGGTTGAGGAGAAATATGTGCGCCCACAGAAACAGAATGAGTTTATGTATAAAACAAAACCAGAGAAGGCCTCGCCGCATATGATATTTGTGAGCAGGTTCAGAAATAAGGAAAAACAGTTGCAAAGCTCCATGGCTGCCTGGTTGAGGGTCAGGATGTCCGACGGAGGCAGGCGTCCTATAGACAGGGTTTGTTTGATGCCAATCTGAAGAACCCAGACATTCAAGGGCAGGAAAACCACGAGACCCCCAAAAAGGGCAATCACATAAAACGTCTGAGATATGGGGGATTTGATCCAGCAATTTCCATGTATACAAGTGCTGTTAAATGTAGAATTTTCCGTTGCCATTCTTTCCCTGCATTAAAATGAATGATGCATAAAATATAACAATACAGCCTGCATCAATTTTCTGTATGCATGTATATGTCAGCAGAATCATACAAAAAAAAAGGTTAATTCCTTTGCAAATGAATGATGCATTAAATATATCTACACAGCCTGCATCAATGTCCTCCAAAACGTTTGACTCCAGAACTTAAACGCATTATTCAATGAGACAAGACCAAATAAGAATAAATATTACGCTGGGTGCACAGGGATAGGTATAATTCTACAGTTCTGAGATATGCCAAGTTATGCCAAGAATTAGCGTAAAATTAGGTTATGTAACAAATACAAATGACATAACTATTCTGTACTCACGAATTAAAGAATAGACAGCGCAATATTTTCCTTATGTGTGAATGCCCGGTTCATTGCCTGAAAAAAACAGGCTGACTGCCTCCTCCTTCTAGGACGTATTTATTAATGGTCAAACTATGCAAAAGGATCAACTATTTAAATAAAGAGGCAATTAAACCATTGAGCCTGTGCCATAGATTCATATAATATGACCACAATGTCCATTTATTAGATGGTTATTTGTCCCTTCTGACCTTACCAGACTTGTGCAGGTAAAGTAATGGATGTAGCACAAAGCTGGGTAGTAAAAACCAGATGAAGACAGCATAATTGATGCAAACGAGTTCCAGCGAACTGTTCCAAGTTGTCAGGGCGACCTGAGGAGCGTAGCAAACGATTGTGACAAGCAGAGTGAGTGTGATAATTCTGAACGCGTTCTTCTTCGACTGCTCCATCTTCTTCGCGTCACCATCGCCAGGTTTAGGCTTCATCAGGATTTTCAGCATGGCCACGCTACAGAAAACCATCACCGTAAGCGATATGTAGAAAGGTGCGAAAAACATCAGGTCGGGTACGCTGTTGATGAGTTGACATGCACCAAAAAACAGTGCAACGACCCAGGTCAGCCCAACGCACAAGAGCCGGAACTTGCGCATCTTTGAGCCCAGGTACGTCACCGGGTGAACCACAGCCAGGTACCGCTCAACACAGATCGAACCACTAAACAGCAAGCGTCCGTAAAAAGACGCGTATGTTCCGAAGATTTTCACCGAATGCAGTGTTTCATCACTTGCGACCCAGTCGAGCAGGGTCAAGGTGAAGCTGAGACAGGTGAAAAGTTCCATGGTCGCCTGGCTGAGGGTCAGGACGTCGGAAGACCTGCTGAGCAGGGCTTGTGGTAGGCTCAGTCTGAGAACCCAAACGTTTAAAGGCAAGAAGAGCACAACAATGAGACAATGTGGAATGAGATACATCACAAGGGCTACAGGAGCGACTGTCCAACAGTGAAAAGCAAAGGAACTGTTGAGTGAAGGTATCCCTCCACTTGCCATTCTCGCCCTGAGGAGGAGGAAGAATTTTTTTTTCCAAGATATTAGGAATGAATTAAGTAAAATGATTCATCATGAATTTACCTGAATTCTGCTGGACTTCTTCAGAACTCTGTAAAAGAACTTCCACGCCCCCCTTGCATAACAGTAGAGTCTAAACATGGAATTCATGAATGTAGGAGGGGGAGAAGAGATGCATAATGAACACTGAATATGGATATGTGCTCCTCACCAAGAGCGGCCGAGTGAGGAGGGGTGTGTGCATCGCGAGGGAAGCTAGATGTGGCATGGATGTGGCTCTGACCAGGAAGTCCAAGTCCAAGCTCAGGCTCCAAGAGAAAAAAAGTCAAATTCCTACACGTGGAAACATGACAAATAACACACAATAATTTCTCAATTCGTACATTTTTTTCAGGTGACAGCACATCGCATGTATACATCACTTTCTAGTGCAAGTTATTCCTGATGAGGCCTGCCATATCATGGACCTGACTTTGTGGAATGCTTCGGGTCCATGTCTAATGTTGCCCCTGATTACCTGATTGTATACCGCTGTGTCACGGTAATTTATGTTTTTTTGTTGTGAACCACTGATTTTGAGTATTTGTCTGTCTCAGGTGTAGGTGGAGGTCACCTCTCCCAACTCTGCAGGACATTTTATCCAAGAGATGTAGGGCCAGGGCCATCAAGGTCATTAAGGACAAATCGCAGCCAAACAATTGTTTTATTGTCATTATTGTCACAATTGTCATTAATGTGTCTTTTTCAATTACTAAAATCAGGCAAAACTCTGGCACACAGTAGTTTTGGTTATCAAATCATTTATTCATTTCAAATGCAAATAGGTGACCATAAAATATGACAATAAGTTTAGAAAAAAAAAACACACACACATACAACCAAAAAAATGCTCGATACCTTTTTTTCATGTTTTTTTTTACATTTTTAAATGTGTCATCATTTAAAAAATAAATTCCTTGTTTGACTTCTGACTTTGTCAGCCACAGTATAGGGTGAAGCATGACCGTGGCAGGAGCACACAATGTTTGTGACACAGGAAATATAATGACATCCACACAATCTTTAGTCCAGCATGTATCATATATACAAATTCCTGTGAGAACCAGTGTGAGCAGGATGCTTCTGAAAGCATTTGTCTTGGCCTGCTCCATGCTCTCTGTGTCACTGTGGAATAACCCAAGGCTACGGAAGGTTACTACAGTGAGGGTGACAAATAAGCTGAGCAAGTAAAACCAAAGACCAAATAAATCGTTCAGGTCACCTCAGCGCTTATTGGCCTGAACTGATGCATCTTTGCACTCAGGCACATCACACGGTGAACCACAGCCAACTAGCACAATGGAGGTAATGACTGTGAATTGCAGTAATTGGTAAACCAATTCAGCTACATTTGAAAGTGACTGGTAACTGTAACTCATAACTAGTTTTTGATATCTACTTGTGGTATTATCTAAAGCGCTTTTGTTAACCTAACTGGTAAGGGATGCAGTGGCATCAGTGATTTGCCTTCTAAGTGGGCAGTTTAGGGTTTCTGCTCTGTTTATGTATGAGCATTTGTGAGTTGAAGTCCTACTTTATGATCTACATCCAATTTACACTCAACCAGAGCCCAATTTTATTGTAGAATAGCGGTTTAGTTTGACCCCTAATTACTCCATATTGGATTAGAGTGTTAAAAGACATCTGACCCAGTTGAGTTTGCCAGCCCGGAACAAATACAACAGGGGTTGAGGCACGAAGCTGGGGAAATAAAGCCAAACGCAGATCGCATTTGATACACAATAATGATACCTGGATATCCATATCAGGTTCATGAAACCGTACATGAAACCGCTAGCTACTGAGATAACTAGAGTGATGGTGATGACTCTGAACGCATTTCTCTTCACCTGGTCCATATTTGCAGAGTCAGCCTTGCCCGGTTTGGGCTTCCTCAGAGCTTTCAGCACGGCCAGGCTGCAGAAGATGATGATGATGAGTGTGGAAAATAAAAGCGCCAGGAAAATTTGAAATGGTACCTTAAAGACGACGTGAACTGTGCTAAAGCCCAACAAAACCGGCCAGGTCAGCACGGTGCACCACAACCTGAACTGGTGCAAGTTCGAGCTCCGGTACATCACAGGGTGAACCACAGCCACGTAGCGCTCAACACAAATAAAGCAATTAAAAAATACACGTCCATACAGGGCAGCACACATGATGTGCCAGCGAATCTGTGACAAAGTTTCATTGTAGCTGAAGATCATGATCAGACTGAGGATTAAACTGAAAGAGAAAATAACGTCCGTGATGGCCTGGCTGAGGATCAAGATTTCTCTCTTAGCCAGGAGCTCCATGGACACCAAGTAAATAACCCAGATGTTGAAAGGCATGGAATAGGCAATGACTAGAAAGAAGGCAGTGATGTACATGGCCTGGGATACAGGAGCAACGTACCAGCAGATCTGCTCGTATAGGCTGTTGTCGAGTGAAACATTTGTCTCGCTGCTTGTCATTCTTACCCTGTGGCAGAGAAATCAGCACAGCTCATCTGAGCTCATTTTCAACTCCATTTACATACAAGCATAAACAAACACAATCAACCATTGATTAATGGTTTAAGAAGGATTAATGAAATATTTTTTTTCTTAAATGATTTACCTATCAGAAGATTTTTTGATTCAGGTGAAGCACTTCCGTTCCGGAGCAAACGAATCCCTGGACGGTCGAGGTTATTGTCTTTAGCTGCAGTGTGTTACTTTAGCCTCTTGACTTGAATTGATGCTACATTCTCATAAGCCCCTCCCACTCAATCATTGGAATAGATTTTATACTTGTTGGTATAGGAGCTTAATGTTCGTTTACTCTGTTGTGTCATTTTTCTGAAGTAAAAGGTTTTTTATCAGTTTTTAAAGCTAATTCAGTACGTTTATAAATAATCTAATAACAAAATGCGCAATCATGTGACAACTTTATAATGCAATTTATTGTCATCAAATAAAAATAAAAACACAGATTAACATAAGTAAACACATGGGTTGAAATGGCAAGTGGAAAAAACATAGTATTGAAATTTAAAACAACACATTGAAATAAAAAAAGTAAATTAAAGACAAGAAAAAAAGAACCAAGTCTTGAATAAGTCTACAGATTTAGCTGAACCCATTTATATGGGAAGGTTATTCAGTAGCCTCGGTGCCACCGACTGAAAGGCTCTATTCTCCCTACTCAATAACCTCGTGGGGAAGCAGCTATCTATTTTTTTGGTCTAGTACCAAACAGAGCCTGCTTTAATGTGTTTAGAAAGAAGATCAGACAAACAGCCCATGGCTCTTTTGGTCAGTACAGGAATTTTACGACAAATTCTCAAATTGAGAGTGAGCTATTGTAACAAGTATAAAATCCTCTAAATATGAGTATTTTTCCTGGAATATGAAAATAAGATGGTCGCAACAGTTTGGTGTAAGTTTCAGTCAAGCAAGGCAAGATATAGCTCACCCCGGACTCAAAGCATTACAATAATCTGAACATTATGACACATGAACAATTTTTTTGTCAGCCAAGATGATCATTGTTTTGATACATGATTATTGCACAGCCAATAATTTATCCAAAAATATGCATGTAAAATATGTAAAATGAATGTTTAAAAAAAATCATAAAGGACCCTGGACTGAACCTTGAAGTACCCAGCTTTTTTAAAACTAATTGGAGCATTTATGAAGGAATGTATTGATAGTATAATATGGTGTATGTTAACGTAGGTTCATTTAAGTAGGTTATTTGTGAATCTTCATTCCCCCTTAAATGAAAGATCCACCAGAATAAATCTGAGCAGCATCTGCATTTTAGAAGCAAACAATGATAATGACTAGAGTCTTCACCTCATTGTTTAAAAAATTCGAATGAGCCCTCATTCACTCTGGAAAAGTGTATGATCTTTCCATACCTCTTCGAAGCATCAAATCCAGCTGAGTTTACCAGCCTTGGACAGATACAGCAGTGGATGTGGCAGAAAGCTGGGGCTGTACAGCCAGGTGCAGACTGCATTTATGACACAATAACGATCCAGTGAAATCCACACTAGGTTCAGGCCAAAATGCGTTAGACAGCATGTGACTATGATTACTAATGTGACGCTGATGACTCTGAAAGCATTTCTCTTCACCTGGTCCGGGGTCTTAGTGCCACCATCGCCCGGTTTGGGCTTCTTAAGAGCTTTCAGCACGGCCAGGCTGCAGAAGACGATCACCACGAGTGTTGAAAGTAAAGGCACAGAGTAGACTTGAGGCGGTGGTCTGTAGAGAAAGTGAAAGGTGCTAAGGCCCAGTGAAGTCAGCCATGTCAACACGGTGCACCAGGACCTGAACTGGGGCATCTTCGAGCTCCGGTACATCACGGGGTGAACCACAGCCAAATAGCGCTCGACACAGATACAACCATTAAAGAAAACACGGCCAAACAATCCAATGTACATCGTGTACCATCTAAGCCTTGACAAAAATCCATTGCAGATGACACTCATGAGCAGGCAGAGGCCAAAATTCAAACAGAAAAGAACGTCCATGGTGGCCAGGTTGAGGGTGAGGATTTCCTTCTTACACTGCCCAGTTCCCAGCCAAAGGACCCAAATGTTCAGGGGCAAGGAATACGCTATGACCAGAAAGAGGGCAACAACATACATGGCTTGAGATACGGGGGCGATCTCCCAACAGATCTGATAATCACAGGACGTGCTGTTGAATAAAACGGTTCTCTCTGCACTTGCCATTCACACCCTGTGGCAGAGGAAAGATGTCAGGTCATTCTTTCCATTTACGCGCAAATGTGTGTGATTGTTTTATTTTTACCCGAATGAATTAACTGAGATGCATCTAAAACCATTTACCTTAGAACAGAAGTTTAGGTTGTTGTTAGTCAAAAGGCGCAGCACATCCTTTCGGGAGCAAACAACTCCCTGCATGGTCCAGTTTACATATTTCCATCCATCTTTTTGGATATTTGCTTTTGAATAGACGTTATGTTCTGCCTTTTAAAGCACTGCCACGGTGAGATGAGGATGAACCGTTGTGATCTCCACTCACACGGGTGTGCATAGCAAGAAGGAAGCCACAGCTTACCGAGGGCTTGTCTCAGGTTTGCATCTGATCATACAGGAACGGCTCAGACAATGATGTCACAAACGTCAAGAGAAGATGGATCTTTCAGCTCAACTTTGTCCAAACAAGTTGTACCATGCTTTAATGCCAACGTCTGAAAAATCTCCATCTCCACATTCCTATTACCAAAAAATAAATAGACATTTTTCAGACTGGACAACAGAGGCGTGGGCAAACGAATGATTTTTATTGCTGTGTTTAACATGAAGGAATGAACATTTACATTTACAGCATTTATCAGACGCCCTTATCAAGAGTGAATTACAATCAGTAGTTACAGGGACAAGTCCCCCCCCTGGAGGAACTTAGACAGCAAGAAACTGTGACCAATAGAGTGATGGTGATTTTCGTTGCCTGGTGCATGTTTCCAGTGCCACCATCACCCTCCCCTCCTTTTTCTTCTTTTCTTTTTGTGATCTGAAAATGCGGGGGATATTAACAGTAAGGTCTGTCAAAGTCCACTGAGACACCCTGATTGTGCCTTTGGGCGAAATTGTTGTATATAGTTGTCGTATATGTATATGTAATGTTGAAAACCTAACCTTTCACGTTTGTGTGTAATTAATTCTTTACTCCTGTTTTATTGAACACATTTTAAACTGAAAAGACCTTGTAATAAAACACAGTCACAAACACAGATCTATTCGTTTCGCATTATTTTGAAAAGAAGGATTTATAATGCAAAATTGTACAACACAGTAGGAAGATTAAACACACAGAGCACTGACGTCACTATACATGATCATCACTGATTTTATCACATTCTGATTTAGAGGCATCTTTTACAAGCTGACAAAGCTGACAATGACAAAGACTAGAGGCCTCGTCTCATCTATGGCGTGTTCCTATCCTGAAAATTTGAGTTTGCCAGCCTTGGACAGATACAGCAGTGGATGCGGCAGAAAGCTGGGGCTGTACAGCCAGGCGCAGACTGCATTCGAGACACAAAAATGATGCAGCGACGCCCATGTCAGGTTCATGCCACCGTACGTGCAACCGCAAGCAACCGAGACGGCTAGAGTGATGGCGACGACCCTGAAAGCGTTTCTCTTCACCCGGTCCACATCCGCAGAGTCGCCCTCTCCTGGTTTGGGCTTCACCAAAGTTCTCAGTATGGCACGGCTGCAGAAGATGTTCACTGCGAGCGTGAAAAACATGGGCACGATGTAAAAAGAAAACGGCGTTTCACAGACCAGATGAACGACGCTAAGGCCCAGTGAGGTCGGCCAGGTCAGCCCGGAGCACCATAGCCGGAACCGGCGCATCTTCGGACTCCGGTACGTCAGCGGGTGAACGACAGCCACGTAGCGCTCAACACAGATGAAACTGTTAAAGAAAACTCGGCCGCAGAATGCGACGTGCATCGCGTACCACTGAACGTACGACAACGCTCGATTGCAGACGATGGCCATGAGCAGGCAGAGGCCGGAATGGAAGCAGAAGAGAACGTCCATGGCGGCCAGGTTGAGGGTCAGGGTTTCCGATAAGCTCTTGGCCAGGCATTGCTTGGTGCCCAGCCAAAGAACCCAAATGTTTAAAGGCAAGGAAAAGGCAATTACTAGAACGAGAGCGGTGACATACATGGCGTGAGATGCAGGGGCGATATCCCAGCAAACCTGATAACTGCAGGAGGTTCTGTTGAGTGAAACGTCTCTCCCTCCGCTTGTCATTCTTACCCTGCAACAGAGGAAGCATTGCAGATGCTTTTTTTTTTTTTAACACTAAGCCCTCCATTTAAATCCATTGTGGACAAACACAACAACACGCACATTTTGATTTATGGATTATGAACAAAGTTTAACTAATGCATAATGAATTAAATAACTGCTTTACTAAAGCGCTTTACCTTGTAATGGCGGTTACGGGTAAAACACGGAGCGCATCCTTTTTGGATCAGAGCAAATCTTCGAATGAATGGAACATTAACGGCTGAGAAGTTAATGTCTTTCCATTCCATTTTTTTTTTCAAACTTTCTCGTCACCTGCAGGGCATTAATTCTTTTTATGGTTTATGTTCGTGAATACTACATTCTCTTTAGTCCCACCCATTTAATAATGATTTACTGCGACTGCACCATTTTGTCCACAGGCATTGAAAGCCTTACAAAAAAAAAACTAAAGACACAGATGACGAATAAAGTCTTTTTTAAAATATTGACTGTGGGTGAATATAGACCAAAGTGCAAAATCAAATTCGCCAGTGTGAAAAAAAAAAAAAAAACAGCATGCAACTAATTACAACAATAATCAATGCAGACCAGCCGTCACTCCAGGCCAATATGTATTTTTATTGAATTTCAAGTGAATATGAATGTTTTTTTGGCCAATGATCACCTTAAGCAGCATTAAGCAGTTACAAGTGTACAGAGTAACAATACCCATTTAAAAAAAAAAGAAAATGTTCCTAAACAAACAAAATGAACAAAGATACAATAAAAAGAGTCAAATAGTCTCCAGCATTCTAGAAGAGCAGCAGTGACAGAATCACATTCCCGTTTAGAAACATCTGATCTGCTGAAGCTTCCCAGCTTTGTAGAGATACAGCAGGGGCTGCGTCACAAACATGGGGAAGAAAAACCACGTGCGTACCGTATATATGATGCAGAATATGCGCAGTGAAGTCACCACCAATTGTAGCCCAACATACGTGATGTAGCAGATGATGAGAATGGCCAGGATGAGTGATATGACTATGAAGGCTTTTTTCTTGGCCCGGTCCATGTTCTCGGCGTCGCCATCGCCCGGTTTGGGCTTCGACAGAGACTTCAGCATGGACAGGCTGGAGAACATGGCCATCAGGAGCGCCACACATAAGGGTATCACGTAGATCTGGTACGGGGTTTCCTTGCTGAGGTGAGCCACACCGAGGCCCAGCGCAAATGGCCAGGTCAGGCAGGCGCAGATCAGCCTGAAGCGGTGCATCTTGGTGCTCCGGTAGATCACCGGGTGGACCACGGCCAGGTAGCGCTCCAAAGAGATGAAGGAGTGAAACATCGCACTCCCGTAAACGGAGGAATAGCGAAAGTAAGTGCAAATGAGCGCCAAGGCTTCGCTCGGGAGGATGATCTGGAGCAGGTACATGCAGAAACCAGTGCAGGTGTAAATGGCCATGGCCGCCAGGTTGAGGGACAGGATTTCCGATGACCGCTTCCCGGGAGCTTGTGCGATCCCCAACCAGAGGACCCAGGTGTTCAGGGGTATGGCATACGCGATCATGACGAAAAGTGCCAAAACGTACATCGTGTGGGATACAGGAGCAGCGGCTGAACAAAGCTGGACGGAAAAAACGGTGCCGTTGAGTGAGGCGTTTATCTCCGTGGTCACCATTTTTCAGCCTACGGCAGAAGAAGCACCACAGATTTGAGGACATCTCAACACGTCAAGTTATCTTTTCTGACATTACTGAGGACTGCATAGAAACTGTGCCCAAGCGCCCAAGCGTAAATATGCTCGTAACAAAAACATATTATTTTATCGCAATGGATGACATAACGGATATGCACTCGCTTTACCTTCAGTCAGATGTAAATTTGGGAACAGACTGAAAAACAACACTCTCTGTAAGATTGCTCTGTCTTTTTTCTGTCAACCACGGCAAATCTACACTTCTTCACCCGTTGGTTTTGCATGTACGTGCTGTTCTTTTAAGCCCCTCCCTCTCATGCTTATGCCCAGGGACAGCCTTAAAATTTAGTCGTACATGATGCACAAAATTATAAACTATAAAGATTATGTTCGTCAGCTATAAATCGTGATGTATGGATTGTTCTGTCGTTGTGTTGTTCATCAATCTGAAAATTTTTTGGAATGGCCTCATTGTTAAAGAATCTTGTATTATTGCCTTTAAAACCAAAGCTTTCAAATATTCCTAAAGCATTCTGGGGTAACCAAGGTAAATGAGACAGTATCCCACAACGCATATGTTAAGTGGAAACTACAACTATGCCTCAATTTAAACTGAAGTTGCAGGTCAGACAGTTTAACTATTGTGGTCACATTTGCATTTGCGGTTCTGTTTCTGGCACCTGCAGATCATTAGATGCAGCTGATGCATTTTGAATAAAGTGTCACATTCTCGTGACCTGTTTCCATTTAATAAATGAGGTATGGGGGAAAAGGCTTAGTGCAGAGTAAACAATGGAATTAAGTAAAAAAATGATTGCTGTGCAATGACTTGAAGCTTTATTAGAATGACAAGTTTTTCATAACCAGCATATTTTTTAATTAGCACCATATTTTTCAAGAAAACCACCATAAACACCATGACTGATGCAATACAGTGAAAATGAATACCTACTCTTTAGACATAAATGAAAGTCCCTCAGTCTGAAGTAAAACACAGACAGATTGTCATCAATGCAAATAATTAGCAGAAAGAATTTACAATTAAAATAACCAAGTAATGATTATAATTATTATAAAAAAACCCACATAATTCATAAGCAGACATTTTGTATTTAAATTTCAGCATTTGGGAGACAATCTTATCCAGAGGGACTTACATAAGTGCTTTAAGATGTCTATCATTGGATGCCTATGACTCAATACCATTTGAATGTATATTTTTTGTATATTTTTTTGTATATATTTTTCAAAATATATTTTTGTATATTTTTTATTATTGACTAAAAGTAAATCCAATTAAATCTAATCATTCCCTAAAAAGGAAGCACAGTAGAGAACAGTAGATTTATATCCTGATTAATTCTTTCTTGAAAGACTCCCAGTACATTTAAGTGCTCCAGCCTTGTACAGGTATACCAGTGGATGAGGCACATAGCTGAGAAGGAACAGCCAAATGGAGATTGTACCAGTGAAACAATAAATATCTTGTGCGAACTGATACGCCCTAAGGCTAATGTGTGAAATATAGCAAACGCTTGTAAGAACCAGAATGAACATGATGATTTTGAAAGCATTTCTCTTGGCCTGGTCAATATTCTTAGACTCTCCATCACCTGGTTTGGGCTTCCTCAACTCTTTCAGAATGGCCAGACTGCAGAAGGTGGTCATCAAGAGTGTGGCACAAAAGGGCAACATGTAAACTTGCAATGGTAAACCACCTAATGGGTGAGCCAAGCCAAAGCTCAGGGCAACAAGCCAGGTCAGCCAAACACACAACGACCTGAACTTGACCATCTTCGACGACAGGTACTTAACTGGGTGAACCACGGCCAGGTAGCGCTCAACACATACAGCAGCATTAAACAACATACGACCGTAAAATGAGGCAAAATTCACACAGAGGTATGTGGTTTTTAACGTTTCACTGCAAATGAAATTCACCAGAACAAGGAGGCCAATAGCAAAACAGCTCAAAAGGTCCATGGTGGCCAGGTGGATGGCCAAGATTTCTGAGGATCTCTTAAGTGAGGCTTGTGTGGCTCTCAACCAAAGGACCCAACAATTTAATGGCACAGAATACGCAATGACTACAAAGAGGGAAGTAACATACATCGCCTGGGACACAGGAGAAATGGTCCAGCATATTGGGAAGCTACTACAAGTGCTGTTGGTAGAAAAATTTTGCCCTTTACTTGCCATTCTTGCCCTACGGAAGACAAAAAAACACAACAGATTTTTCTTCAGTTTGAAGTTGATGGACTATGATGTTTTTTAGGCACGAAGTCCTTGAGCCATCATCTCGCTAAACAAATCTGTTGGAAAAATTCCAAGAATGAACACCTGTGAGAGGGAAATGGCATTAGTTTCTTGACATTACAGGAGCACAATTGATTTACCTTCACCATTTATTGAAGTCCTGACCTTCAAATGACCCAGTCAAAAAGACACGAGTAGCAAGATTCTCTCCTTTCTCTATCAACCTCCACAAAAGTACCAAATTATTTTGAATATATGTGATATTCTGTTGGCCCCTCCTTCACCTGCTAATGATTGGGTACAGTCTGAAAAGAACTATGTTTTGCATAGCAGTACTTGACAGACAAGTTTAATCAATTTTTAATCTACGAAAATCCCAGCAGCAAAGTGAATTGATCATCATTCTCAATAAACATTCTCATGTAGATCACATAAGTGCGTTAAGATGTTTATCGTTGGTTCACTAGGACACTGATCTGCCAATATCATTAGTTTCATAACTCAAAATCCAACTTTTTATTACTGAATATATGTAAGAACCCTATTTAATATAATTATTAATATATAGAGTGGTACTAGCCTAGTGGGTAACACACTCACCTATGAACCAGAAGACCAAAATTCACAGGTTAAAACCCCACTTAATATCATTGTGTCCCTAAGCAAGACACTTAACCCTGATTGTCTCCAGTTGGACTGTCCCTGTCACTACTGGTTTTAAGGCGCTCTAGAGAAGGGTGCATGCTAAATGCCATAAATGTAAAATGTATTTCTTGTAAAGGAAGCAAAATAGAGTACAGTTGAATTATATCTTCATTAATTCTTTATTGAAAGGCACATAATACGTTTAGTTGCACCAGCCTTGTACAGGTATACCAGTGGATGAGGTACATAGCTGAGAAGGAAAATCCAAATGGACGTTGTATTAGTGACACAATAAATTTCTTGTGCAAAAGGATACACTTTGAGACTAATATGGGAAATATAGCAAATGCTTATAAGAACTTGAATGAACATGATGATTTTGTAAGCATTTCTTTTGGCCTGATCCATATTCTCAGAATCTCCATCACCTGGTTTAGGCTTCCTCAACACTTTCAGTATGGCCAAGCTGCAGAAGATGGTCATCAACAGTGCGGTACAACATGGCAATATGTAAACTTGCATTGGTAAACCACCCAATGGGTGAGCCAAGCCAAAGCTCAGGGAAAACAGCCAGGTCACGCAAACACACAACGACCTGAACTTGACCATCTTTGACGACAGGTACTTAACTGGGTGAACCACGGCCAGGTAGCGCTCAACACATACAGCAGCATTAAACAACATACGACCGTAAAACGTGGCATGATTCACGCAGAGATATGTGGTTTTCAAGGTTTCACTGCAAATGAAATTAACCAGCACGCCAAGGATAAAACCAAAACAGCTCAAAAGGTCCATGGTGGCCAGGTGGATGGCCAAGATTTCTGAGGATCTCCTAAGCGAGGCTTGTGTGGCTCTCAACCAAATGACCCAACAATTCAATGGCATGGAATACACAACGACTACAAAGAATGCAGTAACATACATCGCCTGGGACAGAGGAGAAACAGTCCAGCATGATGGGAAGCTACTACAAGTGCTGTTGGTAGAAAAAGTTTGCCCCGTACTTGCCATTCTTGCCCTATGGAAGACAAAAAAAACAGATTTTTCTTCAGTTTGACGTTGATGGACTCTGATGTTTTTTAGGCACAAAGTCCTTGAGCCATCGTCTCGCTAAACAAATCTGCTGGAATAATTCCAAGAATGAACACCTGTGAGAAAAAAATGGCAATAGTTCCTTGGCAAAACTGGAACACAATTAATTTTTTTCTACAACATTTTAAAAGGTCCTGACCTTCAAATGACCCAGTCAAAAAGACACGAGTAGCAAGATTCTATCCTTTCTCAATCAACCTCTGCAAAAAGTACCAAATTATTTGGAATATATGTGATATTCTGTTAGGCTCCTCCTTCTCCTGCTAATGAATCTAAAAAGAACTTTGTTTTGCACAGCAGAACTTGACAGACCAGTTTAATAAGGTTTTCATCTCCAAAATTCTCAGCAGCAAAGTGAATTGCTCATCATTCTCAATGTAAATGCTATACATCATGTAGATCACATAAGTGCTTTAAGATGTCTATCATTGGTTCACTTGTACACTGATCTGCAAATAACATTAGTTTCATAACTCAAAATCCAACTTTTTATTATTGAATATATGTAAGAGCCCTATTTAATATAATTATTAATCTAAAGGATGATAGTAGCCTAGTAGGTAAGACACTCACCAATGAACGAAAAGACAAAAAATCACAGGTTGAAAATCCCACTTACTACCATTGTGTCCCTGAGCAGGACACTTAACCCTGAGTGTCTCCAGGGGGACTGTCCCTGTAACTACTGATTGTAAGGCGCTCTGGATAAGGGTGCATGCTAAATGCCATAAACGTAAAATGTATTTCTTGTAAAGGAAGCACAACAGAGATCAGTAGAATTCTATCTTCATTAATTCTTTATTGAAAGGCACTTAGTACATTTAAGCGCACCAGCCTTGTACAGGTATACCAGAGGATGAGGTACATAGCTGAGAAAGAAAAGCCACATGCAGATTGCATTAGTGACACAATAAATTTCTTGTGTGAACTGATACACTTTGAGACTAATATGGGAAATGTAGCAAATGCTAAAAAGAACTTGAATGAACATGATGATTTTGTAAGCATTTCTTTTGGCCTGATGCATATTCTCAGAATCTCCATCACCTGGTTTGGGCTTCCTCAGCGCTTTCAGAATGGCCAGACTGCAGAAGATGGTCATCAAGAGTGTGGCACAGAATGGCAATATGTAAACTTGAAATGGTAAACCACCTAATGGGTGAGCCAAGCCAAAGCTCAGGGAAAACAACCAGGTCAGCGAAACGCACAACGACCTGAACTTGACCATCTTCGACGACAGGTACTTAACTGGGTGAACCACGGCCAGGTAGCGCTCAACACATACAGCAGCATTAAACAACATACGACCGTAAAACGTGGCATAATTCACGCAGATGTATGTGGTTTTCAAGGTTTCACTGCAAATGAAATTCATCAGCACGCCGAGGATAAAACCAAAACAGCTCAAAAGGTCCATGGTGGCCAGGTGGATGGCCAAGATTTCTGAGGATCTCCTAAGTGAGGCTTGTGTGGCTCTCAACCAAAGGACCCAACAATTCAACGGCACAGAATACGCAATAACTACAAAGAACGCAGTAAAGAACATCACCTGTGACACAGGAGAAATGGTCCAGCATAGTGGAAAGCTACTACAAGTGCTGTTGGTTGAAAAATGTTGCCCTTTACTTGCCATTCTTGCCTTACGGAAGACAAAACACAGCAGATATTTTGACAATTTAAAGTTGTTGGACACTGTTGTTTTTAGAAACAAAGTCCTTCAGCCATCATCTCGCTAAACAAATCTGCTGGAAATTTTTCAAGAATTAACACCTGTGAGAAAGAAAATTGCATTAGTTTCTTGGCAAAACTGGAACTCAACATATTTTTTCGTCACCATTTTTAAAGGTCCTGACCTTCAAATGACCCAGTCAAAAAGGCACGAGTAGCAAGATTCAGTCCTTTCTCAATCAACCTCTGCAAAAAGTACCAAATTATTTGGAATATATGTGATTTTCCGTTAGGCTCCTCCTTCTCCTGCTAATGATTGGGTAAAGTCAGAAAAGAACTTTGCTTTGCGCAGCAGTACTTGACAGACCAGTTTAATGAAATTTTAATCTCCAAAATTACCAGCAACAAAGTGAATTGCTAATCATTCTCAATATAACAGCTACACATCATGTAGATCACATATGTGCGTTAAGATGTCTATCATTGGTTCACTAGGACACTGATCTGCCAATAATATTAGTTTCATAACTCAAAATCCAACTTTTTATTATTGAATATATGTAAGAGCCCTATTTAATATAATTATTAATCTAAAGAGTGGTAGTAGCCTAGTGGGTAACACACTCACCTATGAACCAGAAGACCAAAATTCACAGGTGTGAAATCCCACTTATCACCATTGTGTCCCTGAGCAAGACACTTAACCCTGAGTGTCTCCAGGGGGACTGTCCCTGTAACTACTGATTTTAAGGCGCTCTGGATAAGGGTGCCTGCTAAATGGTATAAATGTAAAATGTATTTCTTGTAAAGGAAGCACAACAGAGATCATTAGAATTATATCTTCATTAATTTTTTATTGAAAGGCACTTAGTACATTTAAGTGCGCCAGCCTTGTAAAGGTATACCAGTGGATGAGGTACATAGCTGAGAAGGAAAAGCCACATGCAGATTGTATTAGTGACACAATAAATTTCTGGTGTGAAAGGATATACTTTGAGACTAATATGGGAAATATAGCAAATGCTTATAAGAACTTGAATGAACATGATGATTTTGTAAGCATTTCTTTTGGCCTGGTCCGTATTCTCAGAATCTCCATCACCTGGTTTAGGCTTCCTCAACACTTTCAGTATGGCCAAGCTGCAGAAGATGGTCATCAACAGTGCGGTACAACATGGCAAAATGTAAACTTGATATGGTAAACCACTTAATGGGTGAGCCAAGCCGAAGCTCAGGGAAACCAGCCAGGTCAGCCAAACACACAACGACCTGAACTTGACCATCTTCAACGACAGGTACTTAACTGGGTGAACCACGGCCAGGTAACGCTCAACACATACAGCAGCATTAAACAACATACGACCGTAAAACGAGGCGAAATTAGTGCAGAGGTATGTGGTTTTTAAGGTTTCACTGCAAATGAAATTAACCAGCACGCCGAAGATAAAACTAAAACAGCTCAAAAGGTCCATGGTGGCCAGGTGGATGGCCAAGATTTCTGAGGATCTCCTAAGCGAGGCTTGTGTGGCTCTCAACCAAAGGGCCCAACAATTCAACGGCATGGAATACACAATAACCACAAAGAACGCAGTAACATACATCGCCTGGGACACAGGAGAAACAGTCCAGCATGTTGAGAAGCTACTGCAAGTGCTGTTGGTTGAAAAATTTTGCCCTGTACTTGCCATTCTTGCCCTACGGAAGACAAAACACAAAAGATTTTTCTTCTGTTTGACATTGATGTTTTTAGGCACGGAGTGCTTGAGCCATCGTGTCGCTAAACAAATCTGCTGGAAAAAGTCCAAGAATTAACACCTGTGAGAAAAAAAATGCCATTAGTTTCTTGACATTACAGGAACACAATTGATTTTTTCTACACCATTATAAAAGGTCCTAACCTTGAAATGACCCAGTTAAAATGACAGGAGTAGAAAGATTCTCTCCTTTCTCAAACAACCTATGCAAAAGTACCAAATTATTTTGAATATATGTGATATTCTGTTAGGCCCCTCCTTCTCCTGCTAATGATTGGGTACAGTCTGAAAAAACTTTATTTTGCACAACAGTACTTGTCAGACCAGTTTAATAAAATTTTAATCTCCAAAATTCCCAGCAACAAAGTGAATTGCTCATCATTCTCAATATAACAGCTACACATCATATAAATCACATAAGTGCATTAAGATGTCTATCATTGCTTCACTAGGACACTGATCTGCAAATAAAATGAGTTTCATAACTAAAAATGTATGTAAGAGCTCTATTTAATATAATTATTAATCTAAAGGATGATAGTAGCCTAGTAGGTAAGACACTCACCTATGAACCAGAAGACCAACATTCACAGGTTAGAAATCCCACTTACTACCATTGTGTCCCTGAGCAAGACATTTAACCCTGAGTGTCTCCAGGGGGACTGTCCCTGTAACTACTGATTGTAAGGCGCTCTGTATAAGGGTGCATGCTAAATGCCATAAACGTAAAATGTATTTCTTGTAAAAGAAAGCACAATAGAGAACATTAGAATTATATCTTTATTAATTCTTTATTGAAAGGCACTTAGTACATTTAAGTGCACCAGCCTTGTACAGGTATACCAGTGGATGAGGTACATAGCTGAGAAGGAAAAGCCACATGCAGATTGTATTAGTGACACAATAAATTTCTTGTGGGAACTGGTACACTTTGAGGCTAATATTTGAAATGTAGCAAATGCTTATAAGAACTTGAATGAAAATTATCATTTTGAAAGCATTTCTTTTGGCCTTGTCAATATTCTCAGAATCTCCATCACCTGGTTTGGGCTTCCTCAGCGCTTTCAGAATGGCCAGACTGCAGAAGATGGTCATCAAAAGTGTGGCACAAAATGGCAACATGTAAACTTGAAATGGTAAACCACCTAATGGGTGAGCCAAGCCAAAGCTCAGGGCAACAAGCCAGGTCAGCCAAACACACAACGACCTGAACTTGACCATCTTCGACGACAGGTACTTAACTGGGTGAACCACGGCCAGGTAGCGCTCAACACATACAGCAGCATTAAACAACATACGACCGTAAAACGAGGCAAAATTCACACAGAGGTATGAGGTTTTCAAGGTTTCACTGCAAATGAAATTCATCAGCACGCCGAGGATAAAACCAAAACAGCTCAAAAGGTCCATGGTGGCCAGGTGGATGGCCAAGGTTTCTGAGGATCTCCTAAGTGAGGCTTGTGTGGCTCTCAACCAAAGGACCCAACAATTCAACGGCACCGAATACGCAATGGCTACAAAGAACGCAGTAACATGTATCACCTGGGACACAGGAGAAACAGTCCAGCATGATGGGAAGCTGCTACAAGTGCTGTTGGTAGAAAAATTTTGCCCTTTACTTGCCATTCTTGCCCTACGGAAGACAAAACACAACAGGTTTTTCTTCAGTTTGATGTTGACGGACACTGATGTTTTTATTCGCAAAATTGCCAAGCCATTGTTTCACTGAACAAAACAAGCATGTACATATCTGCTAGAACAATGCAAAGAATGAAAGCATGTTTCTTCTTTAGTAGCCGATTAGTTAGTTTCTCGTCATAACCAATTTACCTTAACCAATTTAAAGGGTCCTGACCTGGAAATAACCCAGTCAAAAACAGGCGGGTTGCAAGATTATCTCTTTTCTCTGTCAACCTCTGCAAAAGTACAAATATTACTTTGAATATATTTGGTATTCTCTTAGGCCCCTCCTTCTCCTGCCTGGGTGCAGTCTGTAAGGACTGTACTATGTTTTGCATACCAGACCAATTTAATAATTTTAATCTCCAATTTTTACATTTTCTAAAATACTAAATATGTTTCTTGCATTGGATTCTTCAAAATGGCCTCCAGCTTTCTGATTTTGCCACCTGGAGATCATTACGTGATCCAGCTGATGTATTTTGAATAAATGACGCTGCTTCATGAGCTGCTTGCATTCAATAAATGAACTGTGGTCAAACTGGTATGCTGAACAAATGTCATGACCTTGATCACCCAAAGGACTAAGGACTTCATTAGAATTACACGTTTTCAAGGAAAGTCACAATAAACACATTGATTGAAATAAAATATTTATTAAAGCCTCAAATATTTAGAACCATTTCCAAAATCCTGGTTACTTTATTGTACAAGAAATATATTTCAAATGTATTGTTAAATCCCTCAGTTAAGAGCACAAGACAGTCAGAGTGTAACCAATGCATATAGTTAACAAAAAGCAATTAAAGTTAACAATTAAAAGAAGAGGTTGCCATGGATTGCACAGAGAACCATTCAAAAACAGAATTCTAAAGCAGCGGAACTTGCGTTAATTTCCCCATTTAGTCCCGTTTAATCACAGACCTCGGACACATTTCAGTTTACCAGCCTTGTACAGGTACAGCAGTGGATGAGGCACAAAGCCAAGGATAAAGACCCAGATGTAGACTGTGTTGGTGACGCAGTAAATATGCTGCGAAAATCTGTACACCTTCAGGCAAATGTGTGAAATGTAGCAAACCACTGTGAGAACTAGAATGAGTATGATGATTTTGTAAGCACTCCTCTTTGCCTGGTTCATGCTGTTAGAATCACATTCTCCTGGAATGGGTTTCTTCAGAACGTTCAGGATGGTCAGGCTGCAGAAGATGGTGATGAGGAGGGTGACACAAAAGGGCAGCACATACAACTGATAGGGTATTATACCTGACACGTGAGCCAAGCTATAGATCAGCGAAATTACATAGGTCAGCCCTACACTCACAGACCTAAACTTGGACAAATTTGATGAGAGGTACCTCACTGGGTGAACCACAGCCAGGTAGCGCTCAGCACAGATGCATCCAGTCAACAGTACACGTCCATAAAATCCAATATAACTAAAGCAGACGTACATTGATCTCAAGATATCACTGCAAATGAAGGTCAACAGCATGGAAAGGAAAAAACCAAAACAGCTCAAAAGCTCCATGGTGGCCAGGTGAAGGGTCAGGACCTCTGACGATCTCCTAGCTGAGCCTGAGCCCAACCAAAGGACCCAAACGTTCAAAGGCACAGAATACACCATCAGTACAAATATTGCAGTAATAAACATTGACTGGGATACAGGATCCTCCATCCAACATGTCTGCGAGAGACAAGAGTTGCTGTTGTTTGAAAAATTTTGCCCTCCACTTGACATTGTTGCCCTAAGGAATACGAAAGGCAAATGTTTACTTCATTTTGACATTAACGATTTTTGGCATAAAATCATGGAGTCATCATGTCATTTGGCACCACATCTAGTGTGTTACATAGAAGCACAAACAAATAAGTAACTCATTAAGAACAATTCCTAACTTAAAGTCTGACAAAGGGCAAATTGCATAGTGTCTTTACTCATACTGACATTTTAAGGGATCCTGACCTTTGGTGAGTAGAAGATCACTTCAAACAAGCACACTGTCAGCAGGATCACTCTCTCTCATTTCAACCTCCACAAATCTTCACCTGTTAAGAAGTAGACACGTTGTTCTATAAAGCCCCTCCCATTTAATATTGCTCATGCCAACATTCATGCTTCAAAAGTTCACTTGTCTGTAACCTGGTTGTGTCTAAATAAAAAAAAATTATCTTAATTTTACTGAACTGAAATCTGAGAAATGAACATTTGTCTGTGAGGAAGACACTTTGCTGACTGTTTGCGGTTGCTTTTCAATACATTGGAGGGAATTTTAGTAAAAAATGTGTATTTAAATGCACACATTTGGGACATAAACAGATGACAAATCCTTAATGCAGGTCATTCATGTGAGGGAATCAGCTTCATATTAATCAATCTGTGATGCAAAACCTATTTTGGTCTATCAGCCTATGTTGGCTGAAAAAACTTTATTTTGAATTTGTGAATGGCCAAATCTGATAATGTGCTTCCTAAATATTATTATGAACAATTCAGATGCTGTTGTGAGGACTCTCAGTTTTAATATGTCGAATCTTTTGTGATATTTCAGAATAAAGAGGTGGTACATCCAATATATACAACAAAGTAAAATGTTAGTCAAAACACGAAAGGCAGACATTCGCTTAGCCAAACTGACTGGGGAGAACCTTCTTTTAATGATGAGGAACTCCAGGGGTATAGCAGGTGGTCTGAATACCAGTCAAGGTGAACCAGGTAACAAGGCTAACAAGGATGGCTACCACAAGGATGACCTCAAGCAAAGTGGCCAACCAAGTTGTCAAGAATTTAGCTCTTACATGCCATAGACCATAGCCCTCTCAATCCACCAGCAACTACTATAAGACCCTGTGATGGCAGCAGTCGAGTTCTCCCAAGGTCCAGAACTGAAGGGGGTTCTGCCGATGGGGTCAGGAAGTGACACATTTAATGGAATCTATTGACCCCAAAAAGGAACACTGTTTTCTTCTGGTCGAGGAAGTTCTGTCACAAATCCCAGGGATCTGTGGGACCACACAGCTATCTACTTTTAATACAATGAGCTTATAAAGACACAGCTTCACATTTCTTCAAAATTCTTTATTTATTATAATTAAAACATTATCCAGTCAGGCCCACAATATCAACTTAATAAGAAATTCTTATAAATTAATGAGAGATATAATAGAAACATGAAATCATTCGATATAAGTCAAAACAGTCAGATTGCTAGCAATGAACCCCATTATCAGAATGTACAAAAAAAAAATTAAAAAAGGGTCGCGCAACAGTTAAAGACAAACTGGCAAATTGATTGACACAAAAACAGAAATATTCTGCTTTCTGGGAAGATAGAATCATGTTGGTGTTTCCTTCTTTAATTAGAGACATCTGACACATTTTATGTTTCCAGTCTTGTACAGGTATAGTAGTGGATGTGGCAGAAAGCTTGGAATAAACAGCCAGACGCTGACTGCATTGGTGACACAAAAAATATCAAAAGAAAATTTCCTCGCATTTAGGCTAATATGTATACCGTAGCAAACGCTTGTAAAAACTAGAATGAATATAACGATTTTGAAAGCATTTCTCTTGGCCTGGTTCATGATCTCAGATTCTCCATCCCCTGGTTTGGGCTTCATTAGAACCTTCAGAATGGCAAGGCTGCTGAAGACGGTCATCATGAGTGTAGCACAGAAGGGCAACAAATAAAATTGATTTGGCATGTTATCTGACAGCTGAGCCAAACCAAGGGTCAGTGAAGTCAGCCAGGTCAGCCAAACACACAGCGACCTGAACTTGACCATCTTTGATGAGAGGAACGTAACTGGGTGAACCACGGCCAGGTAGCGCTCAACACAGACGCAACCATTAAACAACACACGAGCATAAAACAAGACATAATTCACAGTGAAACACACTTTTTTTAAGACTTCATGGCAAGTGAAACTTATTAGCATGGAGAGGCCAAAGCCAAAACAGCTCAAGAGCTCCACGTTGGCCAGGTGGAGGGTCAGTATTTCTGATGTTCTCTTTGCTGTGGCTTGTGTGGTCCCCAACCAAAGGACCCATGAATTCAAAGGCATGGAATACGCAATGACAAGAAGAATTGCAGCAATATACATCACCTGGGACAGAGGAGACACTTTCCAACATGTCTGAAAAGTACAAGAGCCGTTGTTTGAAACATTTTGCACTCCACTTGCCATTCTTGTCCTAAGGAAGACAGATCTTTTGCTTCATTTTGACATTGGTGGACAGTGGCCATTTAAGGCATGACATAATTAATCCATCGTCTCACTGAGCACCACAAACGTCTCTGCTTATTTCTGTTTCCATCAGGTTTACCTTTTTGAGCAGAGGATCACTTCAAAACACAGCAATTCACTCAGGACAAGTAGAGGACACGTTTTGCCTGCAAGACCTCGCTGCGGCGCACCTGCAGCTCATCCCTCGAACGCATTTCTGCTCGGTGTTGAATCGATTCTCTCTCTCTTTCCCCTCCCATTCTCTGCACAAACACATGTGCGGCAGGAACATTTAGTGACAGTTCGCCTGTTATTTCGGATGGCTCATCTTTAACTTTTACGGTGATCACCCATTTCTTGCCGCTAAAATAAAAATGTAAGGCAAATGAAATGTGAATGCGGTTGTCTGAATCTGTTCATTTTTCGTGATGTTCTGTTTTTACCGTGGCATGTGAGTGGGGAAATGGAGCAGACGACACAGAGGTCTTCGGCCACGGGCCGGCAATGGCGAGAGCAAAGGTTCAAGAGTGGTTCAGGTTGGTTGTAGCATAGTGGGCAACACACTTGCCTATGAACCAGAAGACCCAGGTTCAAACCCCACTTACTACCATTGTGTTACTGAGCAAGACACTTAACCCTGAGTATCTCCAGGGGGGGGGGGGCTGTAACTACTGTATCACATTGTGATACACAGCCACACAGCACATGATGCACACAGTGAAATGTGTCCTCTGCATTTAACCCATCACCCTTAGTGAGCAGTGGGCAGCCATGACAGGTGCCCGTGGAGCAGTGTGTGGGGACGGGGCTTTGCTCAGTGGCACCTCAGTGGCACCTTGGCGGATCGGGATTCAAACCAGCAACCTTCTGATTACGGGGCCACTTCCTTAACCTCTAGACCACCACTGCCCCATACTTGGCCACCACTAACCCTTAGGCCAAAAATTCGAAAAAATTCGAGCAGCAACAAAGGGAAAAACTACAATGATGAGCAGACGAGTATTCAACATGGACGTCGAGTACTTATAGAGGAAGCCGATCTTCTCCCCAGTCCTTTGAACAGGGGGTGGGACCGGAATTATGACAAGAGAATTCTACTAGCGTGGCACTGCTGATGTACTTGTTTTTGACATACTTTGCTTAGTATTTTAGTATTTGGTGCATCTTATTCACCTGAACTTTCCAGCCCTTTGCATGTAGAGCAGGGGATGCGGCACATAGCTGGGCACCAAAATCCAGAGGCGAACGGCGTGTGTGACACATGAGACGAAAGCTGAAGCGTTCGACAGTTTTAGGGCAACATGCGCAGTGCAGGAAATGAAGGTGAAGACTAGGACTAGGGTGATGATCTTGAATGCCTTCCATTTGGCCTGGTCTATGTTCTTGGTGTCACCATCGCCTGGTTTGGGCTTCAGCAGAGTTTTCAGCATGGCCACGCTACAGAAGATGAAAACCATTAGTGTGACACACAAGGGTATACTATATATTTGGTAAGGGATGTTCCTGCTGACAAGAGGTGCAGCGAGTCCCAGTGCAGTCAGCCAGGTGAATCCAGCCAACATGACCCTGAATCGGTGCATCTTCAAGCTCAGATACATCACAGGGTGAACCACAGCCAGGTAGCGCTCGACACAGATGCAACTGTTCAGCATAGCACGACCGTAAATAACGACGTAAGTGAAATAGTTGCAAGCTAATGTCAGAGCTTTGTTGTAGATCACATTCAGGACCAGCGCAAAGGCGTAATAAACGCAAGTAAATATCTCAATGCTGGCCTGATTCAGGGTCAGGATCTCTGATGATCTCTTAGCGGGGGCTTGTGTGGTCCACAGCCAGATGACATAAGCGTTCAAAGGCAAGGAAATGGAGACACTAAGAAAAAGAGCGGTGACATAGAGCATTGCCGAGACTGGAGCCAACACCCAGCATTCCTGGAAATCACAGACTGTGCTGCTGGCGGTCACATTCGTTTCTTCACTCGTCATCTTCACCCTCATTTCCTCAGTGGCACACTGAAAGAAAAAGCTCAACTTGGCATGGTATGTAAACTTCCTGCAAGCCCTTTGAATGCCACCAGTTAACTTATTGTTACAGTTTTTCATACAGTGCATGAAATGACAGTAATGCACATACACAGGTAATACATTGCTTAAATTACTAGATTTGTGATATGGAGGAAATGTTATAGGTTGTTTCACTTTAGTGCTTAATAGATGAATACATACATGCAAAATAAATGTATATATTGAACTATTGAAGTTAAATGACACGTGCTTTTCTAATCTAAGTCAAAATTGCTAGAAAGAATATATGATAACATTTTTAAAAAGGAAGAAAGTTGACTTATTTGTATAAACTTTTTTTTTCCGTAAATGATTTACCTTGTAAGCATGTCCTATATGCAGACGTCATGACTCCACAATTCCGTCAAAAATGTCATATGAAGCATGATGATAGAATTTTGTTTTGGCTTTTTCTGAGTAGCCGCTAGTATCTCTTAAACCCCTCCTATTCCATGCATGTGACAGTGCAGTGTCAGACGGACGATCATTTCCGCATTAATTATTGTCACATGATTCCATCTATGTGACCTCGACACGGAAATGAGGTAACATGACTCCTATAAAAGATGGCCATTGCCAGCCGCTCAGTCATTGATCAGTCAACTCCTACTCCTGAAACCAGTATGACCTCTCCTGTTCATCTCATCTCTACTCTTCCCTCTCATCCTGCCCCGTCCCCGATTCAACCTAAAACGCGAACGACAACATCCGTGTGGTGTTGCGGCTCAAGTCGGCTCTCGGTCGTATAGTAAACTGGAGGAAACTTACCTGCGTCCCACCGCACCGGGGTTTCTCATTTCTTCACACAGGTGCTCATGTTCTGGTCCCTTGCCGGGACCGTGACAACTATTCCCTTTATAAATACGTTTTTCTTACCACACTTACCGTGTATAATTCATAAAGTTACTATAAAATTATACACTCACTACCTTGAACTTAATAAGCTCACTATCTCCACTCTTTACAAAGTTACAGAGTGACAAGGAATTTCAAACCCCTTCATTATTTTAAATTTGTATGTGTTAAATTGGGTTGTGTGTATAATAAATCCATATATGTAATACAAGATGCAGGATGAAGGTGATGCCACTATAGTCTCGGTGTTGCAATGTGTTCGGCTCCCTCTTCATTTGCATTTCAATTTGATGTTACTGGGACGGGTGTGTCCCCATGCATTCTGCACACATTCCATGCCCTTTTTTATATATTTCCTGGGTACATTTTCTGTTTTTAGAACAAAAGTCATTGTTTTAAACATAAGCATTTGGTAATGGAGGACAGGGGACGCTTTTTGTTGTTGTGGCTGATACATTTTATTTAGAAAAATTTGAATTTTAATAGTCTTGGCTTTCATCTCCTGATTTACATGAATTACAGATGTACAGTGGTGTTTTCCTATATCAGACTTTTTGCAATGTTAGTCACATTTAAATGTTTCAGATAAGAATACAAATTTAAATATTAGTCAATGACAACACAAGTAAAACAAAAGGAAGAATAAACTATTTCCAAAGGTACATGGCCCTGTGCGACAAAATAAACCTAATAACTGGTTGGGCCACAACTGCAATTGACTGTTTACGATATCTTGCGATGAGTCTTTTACAGCGCTGTGGAGGACTTTCGGCCCTCTCATCTTTGCAGGATTGTTGTTGTAGTTCAGCCACGTTGAAAAGTTTTCCAGCATCTCAATACAATTCATTTCAGGACTTCGACTAGGCCAGTCTTCTTTTTGGTAGACAGCAGAATTCATGGCTCCATTTATCACAGCAAGCCTTTTAGTTCTTGAACAAACAAAACAGCCCCAGACCATGTCTTACTGTTGTTTTTTTTTTTTTTTTGTGACTTTTATGCCAAATGTAATGGGACACACACCTTCCAAGTTCAAATTTTGTTTTGCCATTTGCCCAAAAGTCTTGGGGATGATCACGTTGTTTCCACCCACTCCTGGGAGGGATAATGGCTCTTGCTGTGGTTCGCTGGAGTCCCAAATGGCTTTATAACCTTTTCCAGACTGATAAATCTCAGTTACTTTCTTTCTCAATTGTTCCTGAATTTCTTTTGTCTTGCTTTTGAGGAACTTTTGGTCCTCAATTTGTCAGACGGGTCCTATTTAAGTGATTTCTTGATTGAGAAAATGTTTGGCAGTAATCAGACCTTGATGTGGCTAGATATATTGAACCACTATTAAGTTGTCACACAGAGGCAAACACCTTTTCACACCACTGTATGCAGGTCATTTTAATAATGATCTGGAACAGATCTTGCATTTTTTATTTTCCACACTAGTGGGATGTAAGCTCGTCCAAAATTCAACACTCAGTTGCACTCCGCCATAGCTCCCGTCTTTTTTAAATCCTTCTGATTTAATGGAAGGTACAATGATACCAGGACACAGATTAGACAGATTACTACCATTGTGTCCCTGAGCAAGGGAAACTGTCCCTGTAACTGCTGATTGTAAGTCGCTCTGGATAAGGGAGTCTGATAAGTGCTGTAATGTAATGTAAATTAGACCCTTTTACTGTATATATTTAGTCGAGCTTGTGTTGGGTCGGTCAGCAAAAACAAACTGCCGGTTTATTACCTATTCCTTGCATAGGATTCACTGTGTTTCGCATGTTGTAAATATGTCTTATTAGATGTACATTTTTTAATTAAAAGTTCATTTGATTCATTCTCGGCCACCATCAGGTGATTCATTTTAATTATCACATCTGGCAATTATGTTTTAAACCCACTTTTTCGGCCCAATTACAGCTCTAACATAGATTATACCAAACAGTAGGGAAAAGTGTGGTTAATTGTCGTGGTCCCTGTCGTGGTCCCTGCTGACAGAGGGGGCGGGGACTCCTCTGAAGGAACCCTGTACCCCGGTCATCACCAAAGAAGACCAACATTAACAAACAGCTGGAACACTGGTTCCTCGCTTGTTAATAATCAGATTTTCTTCGTGAACTACCGACGGTTGTATCGCTGGCTTGGTTTGGCCCTGACTGGACTACGCCTGGACTGACACTGATTCGCAGTACGAACCCATGCTTTTTAGACCACGGCTCTATAAATGACTCCGAGACTGATGCAGACTCACGGTTTTAAACCTGTCTGACTTCTCCCTTCCCCTGACGTCTCCACTCTGTCTGCTCTGACCACACTTTCTGGCCATCCCCTTTATCATCATGGTGTCATCATGGTTCCAAGAAAGTGAATGTCAATACAGAAACGGCAATTCTGAAATCTTTATTTGCTAAGAAAAAAAACTTAGCTCAACACAAAAGTGTTAAAATCATCACTCTATTTATATAATGTAAAGCCACTATGATTGGTGACTCATTTAGAATAAGCCGCAATAAAGCTTTAATACAATAAAACATTCACCACAACAGCATGTACAGAGCCACCCCAGAATGAATACAACTATAAATCTTAGAGGAATTTAATCCACTGAACCTTCCCTACTTTGGACAGATAAAGTAGTGGCTGCAGAATGCAAGTCGGTGTGAAAAGCAAAATGGTGAGCACACGTGTATAACAAAACACCCTTAGTGAAACGGGCATTATGTCCTGAATGATATATGGACCATAGCCAATAGCTGTGGCAACCAGAATGAGTGTGAGGATTTTGTAAGCCTTCAGTGTTGCCTGGTCCTTTCTTCTAGAGCCCCTGTCACCAGGTTTGGGCTTGAGGAGAGCCTTGAGCGTTGCCATGCAGCACAACACCATGATCATGACTGTGATGCCATAAGGAAACAGGTAGAACTGCAGCGGTAGGGAGGTGTTAAAGGAAATTCTGCCGAAGCTAATCGCAATGAGCCACACCAGCCCAGCAGCCGCTACTCTGCACCTCCGCATCTCCTTCCTCACGTACGTTACGGGGTGGACAACCGCCATATAGCGTTCGATGCACACGCAGCTGTGAAACATTGTCCGGCCATAAAACGTGATATCGTCTGCACTCTGGGCGAGGTCGCTCAGCATGTCACTGCATGCGGTGTTCATGGGGACCAACAGGAAGTAGTAAAAGGAAGCGAGAAGCTCCATCGCTGCCAGGTTGTAGGTGAGGATGTCGGCCGATGGCAGATGCCTCTTGGCCAGGACTTGCTGCGTCCCCAGTGAAACCACCCAGACGTTCAGAAAGAGAAGAAGCAATGCGACTATGAGTAACGCCATAGTTGTAGTTACATGCCACACCGGGTAGAGAACCTGACATTCGGTGATTTTACTGCAAGTGCTGTTGAAAGAGGTCTCCTCGCCGGTCATCCTCAGCCTGCGAAGACACAATAAGCGATTTATTTAACGATGGCAATCAGAGTTTTGCCAGTTCCAAACCGCAAACTGCCAAGGTGCCACTGAGCAAAGCACCGTCCCCACTGCTGATGGGTTAAAAGCAGAGGACACATTTCATTGTTACGGCCAATTGCAGTTCATTGTTGTCGTTGTGGCCAATGACAATCACTTCACTTTCACTCTAAGAAGGCAGACTTGTTGCGGAATCTTGATTCCTCGCAAAAGCATTCCAAATCTGTCAGATCAGCTCTTGCGCACTTTGTCTGTAAATGTATTTTTTGTCTGTAAATGTATTTTTGGTCTGTAAATATATGCACTTTGTTGTTTCAGTTTCTCTTGGTTTCTCTTTGAACCTTGTGGGGGAAGTGGAGGAAGGCTCCTGTGATTAAACAATTCAGAGGACTGATTGTCCCACATTGGCAGGAACCTGCCAACATAAAATAAGTAATAACTCAGTCATACCCATGGCTTCCTGACAGTGGCTCTATGTCTTGCCTTTGCCCAGTTTTGCCCCTAGTTGCTTTTCGTTGTTGTCAGGACCTGTCAGGACCTGTCAGCACCTGTGCCCAATCCGGACAGCGGTTAAAAGTCGGGGATTTCCGCCCATTTGGGAGCGCCGACATTCTAGTGAACTTTTGTGACTGTGTGTACTTTGAGTTCTGGCAATCGCCACACGCCTGCAGGTTTGTTTGTTATATTCCCCTTTATTTCCTGTTCTTGGCCACTGCGCCGTTGTTTATTTGTGTTTATTGTTTATTTTATAATAAAACTCCCTTCCCAGCATGTCCCGCCTCTGCGCTTCTCTCCCCCTCAGCTCGCGGTCGTGACAGAATGTCAGCGCTCCCCCCAGAGGAAGAGGGGGCGCAGAGGAAGAAGTCAGAGAAGGAGAGACGCTGAGAACAATGCGGCCAGCTGCGGTGAAAGCGGACACCAGCGGGGAGACACACCACCCGTTCTGGTAGAGCGGTTTCACCCCGATGAGCCATGTCACGTGGCGCTGCGTGATGACGTCACCCCCGGGAGAATCCGCGAAACCCGGAAGCGACAATGTCGGATGACAAGGGCGGCGTTCCTCTAGTGAGGAGGTGGGCAGGCTCCAGCCCGAATGGCCAGAGTACTGCCCATGGGAGCAGATCACGCCATGGGACCAGGATGTCCCCAGGGTGGACGACCCTCTGAGTCACCAGTGGGAGGATACAGTTGACAAAAGCAACGATGATGTGGATTTTCGTTGGGCAGTCGGTGCCGGGATGGCTCCGCCCCGCACGCGTGTCCGAGATTGTTGCGACGTCTGTGAATACCCACGTGACTTCCAGGGGAACGAGGTTGACACGGACTACGACCAGGATGACGCCAGTTGGGCGGTCGGTGCCGGGATGGCTCCGCCCATCGGGCCCGTCCAGGATCGTCACAAGGTCCGTGGAGACCCACGTCCCTCCCACAAGGACAGCTGGTGGAAGAGGGCGACGGGAGGTTGCCAGCCAGCAACTGTGCTGCCGGGACTGCCTCGCAGGGAATCTGCCTCTCCAGCTCCGGTCGCCGACCCGCCTTCCCTCTGCCCGGACGTTCCCCCGCCTGCTGGAGAAGACGTCCACCCCCCTCCACGCCACACACCCACCACCATCTCCAGCTACGTGCCCAGCCCCGTGTTGGACAGCCCAATAGTCACGGGACCCTTCAGTGGGGCTGCAGACGCGGATGAGATCACCAACATCCTCGCGTGTCTGCCTGGGTCAGCATGGGGCTGGAGCGCAGCCCTCTGGCAGCAGGGAGAGATCGACAGGAGTTTTCGGGACTTCCTGCAGAGACTGAGGGCGGAGTTTGATCGGCCAGAGCCTGAGCCAGGGATCGAACTCTGCCCCTCCACCACATCCAGCGCCAGTCAGGATACGGGGCAAGAAGACCCAGCACTGGCGGGCGACGAGCAGGTCGTGCCTTCCGAGATCCTGGCTGTGCCCCCTGAGGACGTCCCGGAGTGCCCAGAGAGGAAGCCAGACGACCCTCTCTTCTGTCTGTCTCTGTCTGTGTGTGTGTGCGTGGCATTTGTGTCCATATGTCGCCCCCCACTTCCCCTCTTTGTGTCCACCAGATGGCGACCCAGCAGCGGAGCCGAACCCCAGGGAGAGAGTTCCTAACCTGACTGCACTGGTCCAAGGTGAGTGGACAAGCCCCAATTTACCCCTAAGTCCAGCCGGGGGGCTGCTCCCCCAAATCAATTTTTGGGGCATGAGGACCCAGCTGGGACAGGCAGGAAAAGGGCCTGCTTGTCCCAACGGACGCAGAAGGGGCTAGCTGGATATTCTGGCAATGCCCCCACCTTGGCACCAGTGACATGCAGTGAGAGGTCAGGCGTGGTGGCCCCGGCTCCTCGGGCTGGCCCCCCGGCGTGGTCCGGCGTGGCGGCTCCGGCCCCTTGGGCTGGCTCCCCGGCGTGGTCAGGCGTGGCGGCACCGGACCCTCGGGATGGCTCCCCGCATGGGGAGCCATCTTGTAAGTCGCTTTATCCAAAGCGACTTACAAGAGGAAGACACCAGCAATTCTCATTCGATTTCTATAGAATATTGAGTTTACAAACTAAGAGCCCTGATAAGGCTCAAACTTGTCAGTGAAGAGCATGCTCAGAGGTTGTTAGGTGCTAGACGAAGAAAAATTATAATGTATTTATATATTTTTGTATTGTTTGTGCAATGTGTACGCATGTGCGTGTGTAAGTGTTAGATTTGTCTGTAATATTTTTTGAACAAGAGGGTTTTCACCTGCTTCTTAAAAGTGGTGATAGTCTCAGCTAGTTGTGTGGAGGAGGGCAGGTTGTTCCACCAGCCAGGGACAACAACGGAGAACAGAGATGATTGGAATCGGAGACCCCGTGAAGAAGGAATTTTTAGTCTCCTTTCGTTTGCTGATCTGAGAGAGCGTGCAGGAGTGTAGCTAGGTAGTATTGTGTTGATGTAGGAGGGCGCAGTTCCATTTACAGCCCTGTAGGCAAGCATCAAGGATTTGTACTCAATGCGAGCAGCTACCGGGAGCCAGTGGAGGGAGGTAAGAAGAGGTGTAACATGGGTGTATTTTGGCTGATTGAAAATGAGACGGGCTGCCATATTTTGGATCATGTAAATCAATTGCATAACAGATTCTGACTAGTTTCATGTACTTTGGTCTTCTTTCGTGAGTTAATATTAGGAAGTTATAGGTCAATATTAGTTTCAAATATTTGCACATTTCTTCATCAGTAGAGCATTTTCACACTGTGCATGTGTGTGTATGCACAAATAATCTGGTTTTGCAGGAAAGGCATTTAACATTAGCAATAAACCAATTAAATTGTCCAAAAAAAAGTTGGTAGGTTCTGGTATTGGTTTTATAAAGCCTAGTGTAGCCAATAATACATGAACAAATGAATTCCAAATATGCACAAATAATTCATGCAGGTAATAAGAAATGAAAATTTATTAGGATATCTTGTAAAGAGAAAAGGAGGTGTTGGTCAGGCCTTGGTTCTTCCCGAGGGCAACACACAAAATTACAAATTATCCAAGCTGTAATGGATAAAGTGTAAAGTGTGTAGTGATTGTCACATGTGATGCACAGCACATGGTGCACACAGTGTAATTTGTCCTCTGCATTTAACCCATCACCCTGAGTGAGCAGTGGGCAGCCATGACAGGTGCCCGGGGAGCAGTGTGTGGGGATGCTGGCTTGCTCAGTGGCACCTCAGTGGCACCTTGGCAGATGCGGATTCGAACCGGCAACCTTCTGATTACGGGGGCGCTTGCTTAACCACTAGGCCACCACTAATGGAGCTAGACGGATGACCCCTAGGGTCCTTTAAGTACTCTTCTAGACTCTGCAACAGCAGAGACAATATAAAATCTGTGGTTCTGTCATGCCCCATGACACCATGGTCCTTAGTTACCCCTGGTTGTCCCTCCATGAGCCACGCATCCAGTTGTCCATCTTACCAAGACATGCCCACTCCCTGTCAAGCCACGCCCACACCAAACCACACCAGTTCCCTGTCAAGGCGTGCTCACATTGGACCCCCATGCCAGTGCTTTTTTGGGGGGGTTCCCTCTTGTTACCATGACCTGTTAGCAGTCTTTGACAAGGGCCGTGCTGCCACCCTGTCCCCACGCAGGTCATACAATCTGGTGATTGACCAGGAGCATGTGATAAGATGATCCTTTATTAGTCTCACAAATGGGAAAAACTAATTTTCGATAATCTCTGCCCACACGTTTGTGGTAAATGCTACAAGAATGAACAATAAAAAAAGCAACATTTGGAAATTGTTTTTTGAAAAACAGTGCAATTAGTATGAACAGGAAAAGTCAGTTTTTATTTAGGACAGTGTCAACTTGGTACAGAATCATTGTACATTCTTTTCAGTATTTGACTGATTTTAAAACCTTACAAAAGTAGAATATCATGGTGTGGGCGAACGCTGATCATGTAAATCAATTGCATAACAGATTCTGACTAGTTTCATGTACTTTGGTCTTCTTTCTTGAGTTAATATTAGGAAGTTATAGGTCAAGTTTAGTTTCAAATATTTGCACATTTCTTCACACCGTGCATGTGTGTGTATGCACAAATAATCTGGCTTTGCAGTAAAAGCATTTAACATTAGCACTAAACTAATTAAATTGTGCAAAAAAAATAGTAGGTTCTGGTATTGTTTTTTTAAGCCTAGTGTAGCCAGTAATATATGTTCAAATGAGTTCCCAATATGCACAAATAATTCATGCAGGTATTATGGAGCGAATAATTCACACATGTATTGAGTTTTGTACACACTGAATAAGCTGCAAGCAGAGAGCCATGTAACTGGTAAATGAAGTGTGTTGTGTGTTGCTCCTCCCGTGGATTTCATGTGAATGTCCATATATGGGGATGGGCAGAGTTTCTGGCCAGAGTTAAATCAGTGTTTAACTGTGAAGGGGTTCAGAAGCTGCCACTGACTCAGGTCATCTGGCAATTAGGTAAGAGACAGACTCTGGCATAATTTAATTCTTGACTGTTTAATTTGGCAATAATGACATTTTATACTATATTATACATCAAACTGTAAAGTTACAGCACAGTTTAATTTACTTCTGGATTGCGTTCTAAAAACACATTTGTGCACTGGACTATTGCATTGATACAGTTGCATAAATCTGAATTTTTTTTCTTAAAATTATTTTCACAATGCTATTTTCTATGTGCGTCTAACATGGTATTTCAAGGATAACCGCCAGATAGCCATGGATCCAACTGTTATAATCACCTTTGTCCTCCTGCAAATGAGTCTGCAGCATGTTTCTTTTGGGATACCCGCTATACCAGGTACGTACAGAACAGATCATTTCTCTTTTATGCATCTGCATACAGTAGCTGCTTCCAGTGTACCTTTTATTATGGTAAATGAATTGCTTTAATATTCTGAGATTGTCTTTCAGACAATCAGCATCATCTTCAGAGAGAAACCAGGGCAGCACAGTCAGACCAGCTGGCAGGTGCACTGAACAGCTATTTGACCTGGGTCACCTCTGCAGAACTTCCAGAAGGAACCGTTTCTTTTTATGATAAGGCGAAGGGCAAAACATTTTATATTGCAAGAGACGAGAACTGTTTCCTGTGCTTCTTTGACTCGACTGATCGAGTGTGTTATTATCCTGTTAGCTATATAGTCGGCAGCCAAGCGGCGTTTCTTGTCAACAAGGACAATTTTGAAATTTTAGAGTGGAAGACCAACGAATATTCTAAGATTCCATCATTGTCTGTGGAAACATGTAATGGTATCTTTATAATAAGAAATGAAAATGGAATAGGATATCTTTCAACGGGAAAAGGAGGTGTTGGTCAGGCCTTGGTTCTTCCCGAAGGCGACACACTAAATTATCAATTCCTCATCGTTAATCACGATATTGAAAATCAGTTCATAAGTAGTATTGACTATGACCTAAGCCAGGGAGCGATAGACATATCACAGAGTCCTCAAATCCTGAGGCATTACGCAGCCGTCAACAATGACTGCCGGCCTATAAAGCAACAGGCAAACTTGGAGAAATCGGTGGAAAAAGTGACAACTTTCCAAGTGGGTGGCTCTTTGACAGTTGGTATAAAAACTGAGATTATAGCAAAAGTCCCTTTCCTTGCAGAGTCAAAACTCGAGCTGTCTGGAGAGGTTAGTTTGTCCCTGTCATACAGCTCTTCTACAAGCGACAAATCAGTTCACTCGGTCAGCATGACTGTGGACGTTCCACCAAACCACATGTGCAACATGAAGATAACGGGGAACTCGATTGTCACCAACGTCCCCTTCACCGGCGTGATCACCAGAACCTTCAAAAACAAAGAAGTCCGCACCACCTCTGTCAGTGGCACCTTCAACGCACAGGAAGTCGGGGAAATCAGAGCGATTGTTGATCGGTGCCAGCCAGTGCCAGATCCACAACCTTGCTGAGAATGAAAAATGTGACCACTGTCAATTTATCAAAAAATGTAATTGATTAAATTGTCATGTTCTTCCTTAATTGTTCTCTGTTAGAAAATAAAAAATGTTCTCTCACTTTAATGTGTTTGCTTATTTTCATTTGGCTTTCAGCTGGTTGAACGTCATCTGATTTTATTGTCCTATGTAATTTGCAATAGATTAATATGGATGGCAAAGCTCCATGCAACAGCATCAACATTTATTTCTTATATAGCTCAACACAAAAGTGTTAAAATCATCACTCTATTTATATAATGTAAAGCCACTATGATTGGTGACTAATTTAGAATAAGCCATAATAGAGCTATAATACAATAAAACATTCACCACAGCAGCGTGCACAAGGTCACACCTGAATGAATACAGCTATAAATCTTAGAGGAATTTAATCCACTGAACCTTCCCTACTTTGGACAGATAAAGTAGTGGCTGCAGAATGCAAGTCGGTGTGAAAAGCAAAATGGTGAGCACACGTGTATAACAAAACACCCTTAGTGAAACGGGCATTATGTCCTGAATGATATATGGACCATAGCCAATAGCTGTGGCAACCAGAATGAGTGTGAGGATTTTGTAAGCCTTCAGTGTTGCCTTTCTTCTAGAGCCCCTGTCACCAGGTTTGGGCTTGAGGAGATCCTTGAGCGTTGCCATGCAGCACAACACCATGATCATGACTGTGATGCCATAAGGAAACAGGTAGAACTGCAGCGGTAGGGAGGTGTTAAAGGAAATTCTGCCGAAGCTAATCGCAATGAGCCACACCAGCCCAGCAGCCGCTATTCTGCACCTCCGCATCTCCTTCCTCACGTACGTTACGGGGTGGACAACCGCCATATAGCGTTCGATGCACACGCAGCTGTGAAACATTGTCCGGCCATAAAACGTGATATCGTCTGCACTCTGGGCGAGGTCGCTCAGCATGTCACTGCATGCGGTGTTCATGGGGACCAACAGGAAGTAGTAAAAGGAAGCGAGAAGCTCCATCGCTGCCAGGTTGTAGGTGAGGATGTCGGCCGATGGCAGATGCCTCTTGGCCAGGACTTGCTGCGTCCCCAGTGAAACCACCCAGACGTTCAGAAAGAGAAGAAGCAATGCGACTATGAGTAACGCCATAGTTGTAGTTACATGCCACACCGGGTAGAGAACCTGACATTCGGTGATTTTACTGCAAGTGCTGTTGAAAGAGGTCTCCTCGCCGGTCATCCTCAGCCTGCGAAGACACAATAAGCGATTTATTTAACGATGGCATTACATACAGAGTTTTAAATAAAGAACCAACCTGCATGACCCAGCAGAAGGTCAGGTGTGGTGCAGAGTGGTCAACCAGCTGGCATTTAAAAACACACACACACACCTCAGACCAGTAGCCTGTAGCCTGAAAGTTCTAGATCTCTACATTTATCAACAATCAAGGATTTATAATGAATTATAACAATTATAAAGAAAAAACAGATGCAAAGTGGCGGCTTATGTGGCGCCCATTTATTGATGGCTCCTTGCACAATGACAACTATAGAGAGGTTGCAATGTCAGTAATAAGCGTCCCCAACTGAGCGTGTACTCAGTCACTGTTTTGCAAATGACTTTAAGACACGATGCAGGCAAATAGCTTCAAATGCCTGGACAAATTGCTGAGCATTTCCATGTCATCTGTGCTAGAATCCTGCAGGTGGCCTTGAGACAGACATCCCATTTATGGCAGCTGAGTTTTCCAGTCACTGATGAAGAAGTTCTCACTGCATTGAGACGGGTAGAGAACATATGCAAAACTCCATTGAGCTTTTGTTGGTTTGCCCATCTCGTATGTCATATTTCAATTCCATTTCCAAATGCAAGTGCCATGGATTATTTGAAGGCAAATGATAATTGGTTCGCAAAAGTACAGAGTATGGGGTTAGTAGTGGCCTAGCGTGTAGGCGTTGGTGAAGTGGTTGCCTGGCGGGTATGGGAACGGACCCGTAATCAGAGTTTTGCCAGTTCCAAACCGAAAACTGCCAAGGTGCCACTGAGCAAAGCACCGTCCCCACTGCTGATGGGTTAAAAGCAGAGGACACATTTCATTGTTACGGCCAATTGCAGTTCATTGTTGTCGTTGTGGCCAATGACAATCACTTCACTTTCACTCTAAGAAGGCAGACTTGTTGCGGAATCTTGATTCCTCGCAAAAGAATTCCAAATCTGTCAGATCAGCTCTTGCGCACTTTGTCTGTAAATGTATTTTTTGTCTGTAAATGTATTTTTGGTCTGTAAATATATGCACTTTGTTGTTTCAGTTTCTCTTGGTTTCTCTTTGAACCTTGTGGGGGAAGTGGAGGAAGGCTCCTGTGATTAAACAATTCAGAGGACTGATTGTCCCACATTGTCGGTAACCTGCCAACATAAAATAAGTAATAACTCAGTCATACCCATGGCTTCCTGACAGTGGCTCTATGTCTTGTCTTTGCCCAGTTTTGCCCCTAGTTGCTTTTCGTTGTTGTCAGGACCTGTCAGGACCTGTCAGCACCTGTGCCCAATCCGGACAGCGGTTAAAAGCCGGGGATTTCCGCCCATTTGGGAGCGCCGACATTCTAGTGAACTTTTGTGACTGTGTGTACTTTGAGTTCTGGCAATCGCCACACGCCTGCAGGTTTGTTTGTTATATTCCCCTTTATTTCCTGTTCTTGGCCACTGCGCCGTTGTTTATTTGTGTTTATTGTTTATTTTATAATAAAACTCCCTTCTCAGCATGTCCCGCCTCTGCGCTTCTCTCCCCCCTCAGCTCGCGGTCGTGACAGAATGTCAGCGCTCCCCCCAGAGGAAGAGGGGGCGCAGAGGAAGAAGTCAGAGAAGGAGAGACGCTGAGAACAATGCGGCCAGCTGCGGTGAAAGCGGACACCAGCGGGGAGACACACCACCCGTTCTGGTAGAGCGGTTTCACCCCGATGAGCCATGTCACGTGGCGCTGCGTGATGACGTCACCCCCGGGAGAATCCGCGAAACCCGGAAGCGACAATGTCGGATGACAAGGGCGGCGTTCCTCTAGTGAGGAGGTGGGCAGGCTCCAGCCCGAATGGCCAGAGTACTGCCCATGGGAGCAGATCACGCCATGGGACCAGGATGTCCCCAGGGTGGACGACCCTCTGAGTCACCAGTGGGAGGATACAGTTGACAAAAGCAACGATGATGTGGATTTTCATTGGGCAGTCGGTGCCGGGATGGCTACGCCCAGCACGCGTGTCCGAGATTGTTGCGACGTCCGTGAATACCCACGTGACTTCCAGGGGAACGAGGTTGACACGGACTACGACCAGGATGACGCCAGTTGGGCGGTCGGTGCCGGGATGGCTCCGCCCATCGGGCCCGTCTAGGATCGTCACAAGGTCCGTGGAGACCCACGTCCCTCCCACAAGGACAGCTGGTGGAAGAGGGCGACGGGAGGTTGCCAGCCAGCAACTGTGCTGCCGGGACTGCCTCGCAGGGAATCTGCCTCTCCAGCTCCGGTCGCCGACCCGCCTTCCCTCTGCCCGGACGTTCCCCCGCCTGCTGGAGAAGACGTCCACCCCCCTCCACGCCACACACCCACCACCATCTCCAGCTACGTGCCCAGCCCCGCGTTGGACAGCCCAATAGTCACGGGACCCTTCAGTGGGGCTGCAGACGCGGATGAGATCACCAACATCCTCGCGTGTCTGCCTGGGTCAGCATGGGGCTGGAGCGCAGCCCTCTGGCAGCAGGGAGAGATCGACAGGAGTTTTCGGGACTTCCTGCAGAGACTGAGGGCGGAGTTTGATCGGCCAGAGCCTGAGCCAGGGATCGAACTCTGCCCCTCCACCACATCCAGCGCCAGTCAGGATACGGGGCAAGAAGACCCAGCACTGGTGGGCGACGAGCAGGTCGTGCCTTCCGAGATCCTGGCTGTGCCCCCTGAGGACGTCCCGGAGTGCCCAGAGAGGAAGCCAGACGACCCTCTCTTCTGTCTGTCTCTGTCTGTGTGTGTGTGCGTGGCATTTGTGTCCATATGTCGCCCCCCACTTCCCCTCTTTGTGTCCACCAGATGGCGACCCAGCAGCGGAGCCGAACCCCAGGGAGAGAGTTCCTAACCTGACTGCACTGGTCCAAGGTGAGGTGGACAAGCCCCAATTTACCCCTAAGTCCAGCCGGGGGGGCTGCTCCCCCAAATAAATTTTTGGGGCATGAGGACCCAGCTGGGACAGGCAGGAAAAGGGCCTGCTTGTCCCAACGGACGCAGAAGGGGCTAGCTGGATATTCTGGCAATGCCCCCACCTTGGCACCAGTGACATGCAGTGAGAGGTCAGGCATGGTGGCCCCGGCTCCTCGGGCTGGCCCTCCGGCGTGGTCCGGCGTGGTCCGGCGTGGTCCGGCGTGGCGGCTCCGGCCCCTTGGGCTGGCTCCCCGGCATGGTCAGGCGTGGCGGCACCGGACCCTCGGGATGGCTCCCCGCATGGGGAGCCATCTTGTAAGTCACTTTATCCAAAGCGACTTACAAGAGGAAGACACCAGCAATTCTCATTCGATTTCTATAGAATATTGAGTTTACAAACTAAGAGCCCTGATAAGGCTCAAACTTGTCAGTGAAGAGCATGCTCAGAGGTTGTTAGGTGCTAGACGAAGAAAAATTATAATGTATTTATATATTTTTGTATTGTTTGTGCAATGTGTACGCATGTGCGTGTGTAAGTGTTAGATTTGTCTGTAATATTTTTTGAACAAGAGGGTTTTCACCTGCTTCTTAAAAGTGGTGATAGTCTCGGCTAGTCGTGTGGAGGAGGGCAGGTTGTTCCACCAGCCAGGGACAACAACGGAGAACAGAGATGATTGGAATCGGAGACCCCGTGAAGAAGGAATTTTTAGTCTCCTTTCGTTTGCTGATCTGAGAGAGCGTGCAGGAGTGTAGCTAGGTAGTATTGTGTTGATGTAGGAGGGCGCAGTTCCATTTACAGCCCTGTAGGCAAGCATCAAGGATTTGTACTCAATGCGAGCAGCTACCGGGAGCCAGTGGAGGGAGGTAAGAAGAGGTGTAACATGGGTGTATTTTGGCTGATTGAAAATGAGACGGGCTGCCATATTTTGGATCATGTAAATCAATTGCATAACAGATTCTGACTAGTTTCATGTACTTTGGTCTTCTTTCGTGAGTTAATATTAGGAAGTTATAGGTCAATATTAGTTTCAAATATTTGCACATTTCTTCATCAGTAGAGCAGTTTCACACTGTGCATGTGTGTGTATGCACAAATAATCTGGTTTTGCAGGAAAGGCATTTAACATTAGCAATAAACCAATTAAATTGTCCAAAAAAAAGTTGGTAGGTTCTGGTATTGGTTTTATAAAGCCTAGTGTAGCCAATAATACATGAACAAATGAATTCCAAATATGCACAAATAATTCATGCAGGTAATAAGAAATGAAAATTTATTAGGATATCTTGTAAAGAGAAAAGGAGGTGTTGGTCAGGCCTTGGTTCTTCCCGAGGGCAACACACAAAATTACAAATTATCCAAGCTGTAATGGATAAAGTGTAAAGTGTGTAGTGATTGTCACATGTGATGCACAGCACATGGTGCACACAGTGTAATTTGTCCTCTGCATTTAACCCATCACCCTGAGTGAGCAGTGGGCAGCCATGACAGGTGCCCGGGGAGCAGTGTGTGGGGACGCTGGCTTGCTCAGTGGCACATCAGTGGCACCTTGGCAGATGCGGATTCGAACCGGCAACCTTCTGATTACGGGGGCGCTTGCTTAACCACTAGGCCACCACTAATGGAGCTAGACGGATGACCCCTAGGGTCCTTTAAGTACTCTTCTAGACTCTGCAACGGCAGAGACAATATAAAATCTGTGGTTCTGTCATGCTCCATGACCCCATGGTCCTTAGTTACCCCAGGTTGACCCTCCATGAGCCACGCATCCAGTTGTCCATCTTACCAAGACATGCCCACTCCCTGTCAAGCCACGCCCACACCAAACCACACCAGTTCCCTGTCAAGGCGTGCTCACATTGGACCCCCATGCCAGTGCTTTTTTGGGGGGGGTTCCCTCTTGTTACCATGACCTGTTAGCAGTCTTTGACAAGGGCCGTGCTGCCACCCTGTCCCCACGCAGGTCATACAATCTGGTGATTGACCAGGAGCATGTGATAAGATGATCCTTTATTAGTCTCACAAATGGGAAAAACTAATTTTCGATAATCTCTGCCCACACGTTTGTGGTAAATGCTACAAGAATGAACAATAAAAAAAGCAACATTTGGAAATTGTTTTTGAAAAACAGTGCAATTAGTATGAACAGGAAAAGTCAGTTTTTATTTAGGACAGTGTCAACTTGGTACAGAATCATTGTACATTCTTTTCAGTATTTGACTGATTTTAAAACCTTACAAAAGTAGAATATCATGGTGTGGGCGAACGCTGATCATGTAAATCAATTGCATAACAGATTCTGACTAGTTTCATGTACTTTGGTCTTCTTTCTTGAGTTAATATTAGGAAGTTATAGGTCAAGTTTAGTTTCAAATATTTGCACATTTCTTCACACCGTGCATGTGTGTGTATGCACAAATAATCTGGCTTTGCAGTAAAAGCATTTAACATTAGCACTAAACTAATTAAATTGTGCAAAAAAAATAGTAGGTTCTGGTATTGTTTTTTTAAGCCTAGTGTAGCCAGTAATATATGTTCAAATGAGTTCCCAATATGCACAAATAATTCATGCAGGTATTATGGAGCGAATAATTCACACATGTATTGAGTTTTGTACACACTGAATAAGCTGCAAGCAGAGAGCCATGTAACTGGTAAATGAAGTGTGTTGTGTGTTGCTCCTCCCGTGGATTTCATGTGAATGTCCATATATGGGGATGGGCAGAGTTTCTGGCCAGAGTTAAATCAGTGTTTAACTGTGAAGGGGTTCAGAAGCTGCCACTGACTCAGGTCATCTGGCAATTAGGTAAGAGACAGACTCTGGCATAATTTAATTCTTGACTGTTTAATTTGGCAATAATGACATTTTATACTATATTATACATCAAACTGTAAAGTTACAGCACAGTTTAATTTACTTCTGGATTGCGTTCTAAAAACACATTTGTGCACTGGACTATTGCATTGATACAGTTGCATAAATCTGAATTTTTTTTTCTTAAAATTATTTTCACAATGCTATTTTCTATGTGCGTCTAACATGGTATTTCAAGGATAACCGCCAGATAGCCATGGATCCAACTGTTATAATCACCTTTGTCCTCCTGCAAATGAGTCTGCAGCATGTTTCTTTTGGGATACCCGCTATACCAGGTACGTACAGAACAGATCATTTCTCTTTTATGCATCTGCATACAGTAGCTGCTTCCAGTGTACCTTTTATTATGGTAAATGAATTGCTTTAATATTCTGAGATTGTCTTTCAGACAATCAGCATCATCTTCAGAGAGAAACCAGGGCAGCACAGTCAGACCAGCTGGCAGGTGCACTGAACAGCTATTTGACCTGGGTCACCTCTGCAGAACTTCCAGAAGGAACCGTTTCTTTTTATGATAAGGCGAAGGGCAAAACATTTTATATTGCAAGAGACGAGAACTGTTTCCTGTGCTTCTTTGACTCGACTGATCGAGTGTGTTATTATCCTGTTAGCTATATAGTCGGCAGCCAAGCGGCGTTTCTTGTCAACAAGGACAATTTTGAAATTTTAGAGTGGAAGACCAACGAATATTCTAAGATTCCATCATTGTCTGTGGAAACATGTAATGGTATCTTTATAATAAGAAATGAAAATGGAATAGGATATCTTTCAACGGGAAAAGGAGGTGTTGGTCAGGCCTTGGTTCTTCCCGAAGGCGACACACTAAATTATCAATTCCTCATCGTTAATCACGATATTGAAAATCAGTTCATAAGTAGTATTGACTATGACCTAAGCCAGGGAGCGATAGACATATCACAGAGTCCTCAAATCCTGAGGCATTACGCAGCCGTCAACAATGACTGCCGGCCTATAAAGCAACAGGCAAACTTGGAGAAATCGGTGGAAAAAGTGACAACTTTCCAAGTGGGTGGCTCTTTGACAGTTGGTATAAAAACTGAGATTATAGCAAAAGTCCCTTTCCTTGCAGAGTCAAAACTCGAGCTGTCTGGAGAGGTTAGTTTGTCCCTGTCATACAGCTCTTCTACAAGCGACAAATCAGTTCACTCGGTCAGCATGACTGTGGACGTTCCACCAAACCACATGTGCAACATGAAGATAACGGGGAACTCGATTGTCACCAACGTCCCCTTCACCGGCGTGATCACCAGAACCTTCAAAAACAAAGAAGTCCGCACCACCTCTGTCAGTGGCACCTTCAACGCACAGGAAGTCGGGGAAATCAGAGCGATTGTTGATCGGTGCCAGCCAGTGCCAGATCCACAACCTTGCTGAGAATGAAAAATGTGACCACTGTCAATTTATCAAAAAATGTAATTGATTAAATTGTCATGTTCTTCCTTAATTGTTCTCTGTTAGAAAATAAAAAATGTTCTCTCACTTTAATGTGTTTGCTTATTTTCATTTGGCTTTCAGCTGGTTGAACGTCATCTGATTTTATTGTCCTATGTAATTTGCAATAGATTAATATGGATGGCAAAGCTCCATGCAACAGCATCAACATTTATTTCTTATATAGCTCAACACAAAAGTGTTAAAATCATCACTCTATTTATATAATGTAAAGCCACTATGATTGGTGACTAATTTAGAATAAGCCATAATAGAGCTATAATACAATAAAACATTCACCACAGCAGCGTGCACAAGGTCACACCTGAATGAATACAGCTATAAATCTTAGAGGAATTTAATCCACTGAACCTTCCCTACTTTGGACAGATAAAGTAGTGGCTGCAGAATGCAAGTCGGTGTGAAAAGCAAAATGGTGAGCACACGTGTATAACAAAACACCCTTAGTGAAACGGGCATTATGTCCTAAATGATATATGGACCATAGCCAATAGCTGTGGCAACCAGAATGAGTGTGAGGATTTTGTAAGCCTTCAGTGTTGCCTTTCTTCTAGAGCCCCTGTCACCAGGTTTGGGCTTGAGGAGATCCTTGAGCGTTGCCATGCAGCACAACACCATGATCATGACTGTGATGCCATAAGGAAACAGGTAGAACTGCAGCGGTAGGGAGGTGTTAAAGGAAATTCTGCCGAAGCTAATCGCAATGAGCCACACCAGCCCAGCAGCCGCTATTCTGCACCTCCGCATCTCCTTCCTCACGTACGTTACGGGGTGGACAACCGCCATATAGCGTTCGATGCACACGCAGCTGTGAAACATTGTCCGGCCATAAAACGTGATATCGTCTGCACTCTGGGCGAGGTCGCTCAGCATGTCACTGCATGCGGTGTTCATGGGGACCAACAGGAAGTAGTAAAAGGAAGCGAGAAGCTCCATCGCTGCCAGGTTGTAGGTGAGGATGTCGGCCGATGGCAGATGCCTCTTGGCCAGGACTTGCTGCGTCCCCAGTGAAACCACCCAGACGTTCAGAAAGAGAAGAAGCAATGCGACTATGAGTAACGCCATAGTTGTAGTTACATGCCACACCGGGTAGAGAACCTGACATTCGGTGATTTTACTGCAAGTGCTGTTGAAAGAGGTCTCCTCGCCGGTCATCCTCAGCCTGCGAAGACACAATAAGCGATTTATTTAACGATGGCATTACATACAGAGTTTTAAATAAAGAACCAACCTGCATGACCCAGCAGAAGGTCAGGTGTGGTGCAGAGTGGTCAACCAGCTGGCATTTAAAAACACACACACACACACCTCAGACCAGTAGCCTGTAGCCTGAAAGTTCTAGATCTCTACATTTATCAACAATCAAGGATTTATAATGAATTATAACAATTATAAAGAAAAAACAGATGCAAAGTGGCGGCTTATGTGGCGCCCATTTATTGATGGCTCCTTGCACAATGACAACTATAGAGAGGTTGCAATGTCAGTAATAAGCGTCCCCAACTGAGCGTGTACTCAGTCACTGTTTTGCAAATGACTTTAAGACACGATGCAGGCAAATAGCTTCAAATGCCTGGACAAATTGCTGAGCATTTCCATGTCATCTGTGCTAGAATCCTGCAGGTGGCCTTGAGACAGACATCCCATTTATGGCAGCTGAGTTTTCCAGTCACTGATGAAGAAGTTCTCACTGCATTGAGACGGGTAGAGAACATATGCAAAACTCCATTGAGCTTTTGTTGGTTTGCCCATCTCGTATGTCATATTTCAATTCCATTTCCAAATGCAAGTGCCATGGATTATTTGAAGGCAAATGATAATTGGTTCGCAAAAGTACAGAGTATGGGGTTAGTAGTGGCCTAGCGTGTAGGCGTTGGTGAAGTGGTTGCCTGGCGGGTATGGGAACGGACCCGTAATCAGAGTTTTGCCAGTTCCAAACCGAAAACTGCCAAGGTGCCACTGAGCAAAGCACCGTCCCCACTGCTGATGGGTTAAAAGCAGAGGACACATTTCATTGTTACGGCCAATTGCAGTTCATTGTTGTCGTTGTGGCCAATGACAATCACTTCACTTTCACTCTAAGAAGGCAGACTTGTTGCGGAATCTTGATTCCTCGCAAAAGAATTCCAAATCTGTCAGATCAGCTCTTGCGCACTTTGTCTGTAAATGTATTTTTTGTCTGTAAATGTATTTTTGGTCTGTAAATATATGCACTTTGTTGTTTCAGTTTCTCTTGGTTTCTCTTTGAACCTTGTGGGGGAAGTGGAGGAAGGCTCCTGTGATTAAACAATTCAGAGGACTGATTGTCCCACATTGTCGGTAACCTGCCAACATAAAATAAGTAATAACTCAGTCATACCCATGGCTTCCTGACAGTGGCTCTATGTCTTGTCTTTGCCCAGTTTTGCCCCTAGTTGCTTTTCGTTGTTGTCAGGACCTGTCAGGACCTGTCAGCACCTGTGCCCAATCCGGACAGCGGTTAAAAGCCGGGGATTTCCGCCCATTTGGGAGCGCCGACATTCTAGTGAACTTTTGTGACTGTGTGTACTTTGAGTTCTGGCAATCGCCACACACCTGCAGGTTTGTTTGTTATATTCCCCTTTATTTCCTGTTCTTGGCCACTGCGCCGTTGTTTATTTGTGTTTATTGTTTATTTTATAATAAAACTCCCTTCTCAGCATGTCCCGCCTCTGCGCTTCTCTCCCCCCTCAGCTCGCGGTCGTGACAGAATGTCAGCGCTCCCCCCAGAGGAAGAGGGGGCGCAGAGGAAGAAGTCAGAGAAGGAGAGACGCTGAGAACAATGCGGCCAGCTGCGGTGAAAGTGGACACCAGCGGGGAGACACACCACCCGTTCTGGTAGAGCGGTTTCACCCCGATGAGCCATGTCACGTGGCGCTGCGTGATGACGTCACCCCCGGGAGAATCCGCGAAACCCGGAAGCGACAATGTCGGATGACAAGGGCGGCGTTCCTCTAGTGAGGAGGTGGGCAGGCTCCAGCCCGAATGGCCAGAGTACTGCCCATGGGAGCAGATCACGCCATGGGACCAGGATGTCCCCAGGGTGGACGACCCTCTGAGTCACCAGTGGGAGGATACAGTTGACAAAAGCAACGATGATGTGGATTTTCATTGGGCAGTCGGTGCCGGGATGGCTACGCCCAGCACGCGTGTCCGAGATTGTTGCGACGTCTGTGAATACCCACGTGACTTCCAGGGGAACGAGGTTGACACGGACTACGACCAGGATGACGCCAGTTGGGCGGTCGGTGCCGGGATGGCTCCGCCCATCGGGCCCGTCTAGGATCGTCACAAGGTCCGTGGAGACCCACGTCCCTCCCACAAGGACAGCTGGTGGAAGAGGGCGACGGGAGGTTGCCAGCCAGCAACTGTGCTGCCGGGACTGCCTCGCAGGGAATCTGCCTCTCCAGCTCCGGTCGCCGACCCGCCTTCCCTCTGCCCGGACGTTCCCCCGCCTGCTGGAGAAGACGTCCACCCCCCTCCACGCCACACACCCACCACCATCTCCAGCTACGTGCCCAGCCCCGCGTTGGACAGCCCAATAGTCACGGGACCCTTCAGTGGGGCTGCAGACGCGGATGAGATCACCAACATCCTCGCGTGTCTGCCTGGGTCAGCATGGGGCTGGAGCGCAGCCCTCTGGCAGCAGGGAGAGATCGACAGGAGTTTTCGGGACTTCCTGCAGAGACTGAGGGCGGAGTTTGATCGGCCAGAGCCTGAGCCAGGGATCGAACTCTGCCCCTCCACCACATCCAGCGCCAGTCAGGATACGGGGCAAGAAGACCCAGCACTGGTGGGCGACGAGCAGGTCGTGCCTTCCGAGATCCTGGCTGTGCCCCCTGAGGACGTCCCGGAGTGCCCAGAGAGGAAGCCAGACGACCCTCTCTTCTGTCTGTCTCTGTCTGTGTGTGTGTGCGTGGCATTTGTGTCCATATGTCGCCCCCCACTTCCCCTCTTTGTGTCCACCAGATGGCGACCCAGCAGCGGAGCCGAACCCCAGGGAGAGAGTTCCTAACCTGACTGCACTGGTCCAAGGTGAGGTGGACAAGCCCCAATTTACCCCTAAGTCCAGCCGGGGGGGCTGCTCCCCCAAATAAATTTTTGGGGCATGAGGACCCAGCTGGGACAGGCAGGAAAAGGGCCTGCTTGTCCCAACGGACGCAGAAGGGGCTAGCTGGATATTCTGGCAATGCCCCCACCTTGGCACCAGTGACATGCAGTGAGAGGTCAGGCATGGTGGCCCCGGCTCCTCGGGCTGGCCCCCCGGCGTGGTCCGGCGTGGTCCGGCGTGGCGGCTCCGGCCCCTTGGGCTGGCTCCCCGGCATGGTCAGGCGTGGCGGCACCGGACCCTCGGGATGGCTCCCCGCATGGGGAGCCATCTTGTAAGTCACTTTATCCAAAGCGACTTACAAGAGGAAGACACCAGCAATTCTCATTCGATTTCTATAGAATATTGAGGTTACAAACTAAGAGCCCTGATAAGGCTCAAACTTGTCAGTGAAGAGCATGCTCAGAGGTTGTTAGGTGCTAGACGAAGAAAAATTATAATGTATTTATATATTTTTGTATTGTTTGTGCAATGTGTACGCATGTGCGTGTGTAAGTGTTAGATTTGTCTGTAATATTTTTTGAACAAGAGGGTTTTCACCTGCTTCTTAAAAGTGGTGATAGTCTCGGCTAGTCGTGTGGAGGAGGGCAGGTTGTTCCACCAGCCAGGGACAACAACGGAGAACAGAGATGATTGGAATCGGAGACCCCGTGAAGAAGGAATTTTTAGTCTCCTTTCGTTTGCTGATCTGAGAGAGCGTGCAGGAGTGTAGCTAGGTAGTATTGTGTTGATGTAGGAGGGCGCAGTTCCATTTACAGCCCTGTAGGCAAGCATCAAGGATTTGTACTCAATGCGAGCAGCTACCGGGAGCCAGTGGAGGGAGGTAAGAAGAGGTGTAACATGGGTGTATTTTGGCTGATTGAAAATGAGACCTGCTGCCATATTTTGGATCATGTAAATCAATTGCATAACAGATTCTGACTAGTTTCATGTACTTTGGTCTTCTTTCGTGAGTTAATATTAGGAAGTTATAGGTCAATATTAGTTTCAAATATTTGCACATTTCTTCATCAGTAGAGCATTTTCACACTGTGCATGTGTGTGTATGCACAAATAATCTGGTTTTGCAGGAAAGGCATTTAACATTAGCAATAAACCAATTAAATTGTCCAAAAAAAAGTTGGTAGGTTCTGGTATTGGTTTTATAAAGCCTAGTGTAGCCAATAATACATGAACAAATGAATTCCAAATATGCACAAATAATTCATGCAGGTAATAAGAAATGAAAATTTATTAGGATATCTTGTAAAGAGAAAAGGAGGTGTTGGTCAGGCCTTGGTTCTTCCCGAGGGCAACACACAAAATTACAAATTATCCAAGCTGTAATGGATAAAGTGTAAAGTGTGTAGTGATTGTCACATGTGATGCACAGCACATGGTGCACACAGTGTAATTTGTCCTCTGCATTTAACCCATCACCCTGAGTGAGCAGTGGGCAGCCATGACAGGTGCCCGGGGAGCAGTGTGTGGGGACGCTGGCTTGCTCAGTGGCACCTCAGTGGCACCTTGGCAGATGCGGATTCGAACCGGCAACCTTCTGATTACGGGGGCGCTTGCTTAACCACTAGGCCACCACTAATGGAGCTAGACGGATGACCCCTAGGGTCCTTTAAGTACTCTTCTAGACTCTGCAACGGCAGAGACAATATAAAATCTGTGGTTCTGTCATGCTCCATGACCCCATGGTCCTTAGTTACCCCAGGTTGACCCTCCATGAGCCACGCATCCAGTTGTCCATCTTACCAAGACATGCCCACTCCCTGTCAAGCCACGCCCACACCAAACCACACCAGTTCCCTGTCAAGGCGTGCTCACATTGGACCCCCATGCCAGTGCTTTTTTGGGGGGGGTTCCCTCTTGTTACCATGACCTGTTAGCAGTCTTTGACAAGGGCCGTGCTGCCACCCTGTCCCCACGCAGGTCATACAATCTGGCGATTGACCAGGAGCATGTGATAAGATGATCCTTTATTAGTCTCACAAATGGGAAAAACTAATTTTCGATAATCTCTGCCCACACGTTTGTGGTAAATGCTACAAGAATGAACAATAAAAAAAGCAACATTTGGAAATTGCTTTTGAAAAACAGTGCAATTAGTATGAACAGGAAAAGTCAGTTTTTATTTAGGACAGTGTCAACTTGGTACAGAATCATTGTACATTCTTTTCAGTATTTGACTGATTTTAAAACCTTACAAAAGTAGAATATCATGGTGTGGGCGAACGCTGATCATGTAAATCAATTGCATAACAGATTCTGACTAGTTTCATGTACTTTGGTCTTCTTTCTTGAGTTAATATTAGGAAGTTATAGGTCAAGTTTAGTTTCAAATATTTGCACATTTCTTCACACCGTGCATGTGTGTGTATGCACAAATAATCTGGCTTTGCAGTAAAAGCATTTAACATTAGCACTAAACTAATTAAATTGTGCAAAAAAAATAGTAGGTTCTGGTATTGTTTTTTTAAGCCTAGTGTAGCCAGTAATATATGTTCAAATGAGTTCCCAATATGCACAAATAATTCATGCAGGTATTATGGAGCGAATAATTCACACATGTATTGAGTTTTGTACACACTGAATAAGCTGCAAGCAGAGAGCCATGTAACTGGTAAATGAAGTGTGTTGTGTGTTGCTCCTCCCGTGGATTTCATGTGAATGTCCATATATGGGGATGGGCAGAGTTTCTGGCCAGAGTTAAATCAGTGTTTAACTGTGAAGGGGTTCAGAAGCTGCCACTGACTCAGGTCATCTGGCAATTAGGTAAGAGACAGACTCTGGCATAATTTAATTCTTGACTGTTTAATTTGGCAATAATGACATTTTATACTATATTATACATCAAACTGTAAAGTTACAGCACAGTTTAATTTACTTCTGGATTGCGTTCTAAAAACACATTTGTGCACTGGACTATTGCATTGATACAGTTGCATAAATCTGAATTTTTTTTTCTTAAAATTATTTTCACAATGCTATTTTCTATGTGCGTCTAACATGGTATTTCAAGGATAACCGCCAGATAGCCATGGATCCAACTGTTATAATCACCTTTGTCCTCCTGCAAATGAGTCTGCAGCATGTTTCTTTTGGGATACCCGCTATACCAGGTACGTACAGAACAGATCATTTCTCTTTTATGCATCTGCATACAGTAGCTGCTTCCAGTGTACCTTTTATTATGGTAAATGAATTGCTTTAATATTCTGAAATTGTCTTTCAGACAATCAGCATCATCTTCAGAGAGAAACCAGGGCAGCACAGTCAGACCAGCTGGCAGGTGCACTGAACAGCTATTTGACCTGGGTCACCTCTGCAGAACTTCCAGAAGGAACCGTTTCTTTTTATGATAAGACGAAGGGCAAAACATTTTATTTTGCGAGAGACGAGAACTGTTTCCCGTGCTTCTTTGACTCGACTGATCGAGTGTGTTATTATCCTGTTAGCTATGTAGTCGGCAGCCAAGCGGCGTTTCTTGTCAACAAGGACAATTTTGAAATTTTAGAGTGGAAGACCAACGAATATTCTAAGATTCCATCATTGTCTGTGGAAACATGTAATGGTATCTTTATAATAAGAAATGAAAATGGAATAGGATATCTTTCAACGGGAAAAGGAGGTGTTGGTCAGGCCTTGGTTCTTCCCGAAGGCGACACACTAAATTATCAATTCCTCATCGTTAATCACGATATCGAAAATCAGTTCATAAGTAGTATTGACTATGACCTAAGCCAGGGAGCGATAGACATATCACAGAGTCCTCAAATCCTGAGGCATTACGCAGCCGTCAACAATGACTGCCGGCCTATAAAGCAACAGGCAAACTTGGAGAAATCGGTGGAAAAAGTGACAACTTTCCAAGTGGGTGGCTCTTTGACAGTTGGTATAAAAACTGAGATTATAGCAAAAGTCCCTTTCCTTGCAGAGTCAAAACTCGAGCTGTCTGGAGAGGTTAGTTTGTCCCTGTCATACAGCTCTTCTACAAGCGACAAATCAGTTCACTCGGTCAGCATGACTGTGGACGTTCCACCAAACCACATGTGCAACATGAAGATAACGGGGAACTCGATTGTCACCAACGTCCCCTTCACCGGCGTGATCACCAGAACCTTCAAAAACAAAGAAGTCCGCACCACCTCTGTCAGTGGCACCTTCAACGCACAGGAAGTCGGGGAAATCAGAGCGATTGTTGATCGGTGCCAGCCAGTTCCAGATCCACAGCCTTGCTCAGAATGAAAAATGTGACCACTGTCAATCTATCAAAAAATGTAATTGATTAAATTGTCATGTTCTTCCTTAATTGTTCTCTGTTAGAAAATATAAAATGTTCTCTCACTTTAATGTGTTTGCTTACAATAAAATAAGACCTTAAGTCTCCCAACTGCTCTTCAAGGGTGACGGTTAAAAGCAGAGGACACATTTCGTTGTGTCACCGTGTGCTGTGCTGCAGTTTTTCACTATGACAATCACTTCACTTTCACTTTCATAAGTAATTGAAATCATTCCACTGGTTATAGGCTTGTTCAAAAATAAAAGCAATATTCAAAAAATGTCAAAATGAATATAGCAAAATGACTGCATTTCCATTTTCTAATGTTATGAGACAGAAGTGTTTCCAAGTCATTCCAAGAATCATTACGACAAGAGTACCATACTTTGGATTATGTCTCGTTCTGTTCTAGACTTCTGTACCTGTCATTATTTCTAAGAAGGCAACTCTTTCTGGTCATTGTCCATGATTTCACAGAGGACCTGTGGATTTAGAACCTTCTTTAGCTCCTGGGCAGCAGAGGTTTGTGCGGAGTTTGCATTCTCTCCTCGTGTCTCTCTGGTTTCCTCTCGCCGTTCATGCTCTCCCCATGTTCTGTGCTCGGGATTTCTTTTACCTTCCAGGAACATGCACATTAAGTGAATTGGCTGCTCTGAATTGTCCTTAGGTGTGTGTGTGTGTGTGTGCTCTGCGCCAACCCAAAGTAGGATTTTTTAATGGAAAGTGAGTGAGTGAGAGTGGTCTCCCCCTGGGGGACACTCTAAAGTATTTGACGTGCACAGTTTGAAGGTTATTGGAAATGTAGTCTCTGAAAATCTGGATTGTGTGTATAAAAGCTTCAGTCTGTGTTCATTTCCTGTCTTCACAAAGCCACTGACACATGGACACTGGTACATTTCAATACATACAAACAGATCTTTAAGTAAAAAGGTTTTATTATGGTTACAATGTAGTTCACAGCAATTTTCTCACACAATAAAAAATAATTCAGCGAAGCTGTAAGAAAGGTGAGGTCTGCAAGCAATATATTAAAATATGGGTTTTATGTTTCTTATCATCATAACCCATTGCAGTTTACCAGCCTTTAGCAGATAAAGTCGTGGCTGGGGCACAAAACTGGGCAAGAATAGCCACGCGTAGGTTGTACGAAAGTCGCACACAGTACAAGATGAGTAGGTAATTGTGCTTAAGGAAATCAGTGGACCGTTGCCAATGAGTGAAGTAATCCAAATTAGTTACACCACCCTGAAGGCCTTCCTCTTCAGCTTGTCTGTCTTCCCACGGCCTGTTTTGGGCTTCTTCAGAACCCTCAGGATGACCAAGCTACATAAAGTCATTAGAAACAGGGCCACACAGAAGGGCAGGATGAAAACTTCATAACCAATCTTAACGAAAAGGAAAGCAATACCGACACCGACCGAGTTCAGCCAGGGCAGCCCGACACACATTAGCCTGATCCGGTGCATCCTCGCGCTCCGGCACGTCACCGGATGAACCACGGCCACGTAGCGCTCCAGGCAGATGCAGAAGAAGCTCACGTCGCTCGCATATTCGATTAAGAGGATCAGGGCTCTGCTGCAGCTGGCGATGCTGAACAGGGTGAGGCAGGTGAGAACCTCCATGGTGGCCTGGTTGAGAGGCAGCATCTCAGCCGATGCCAAGTGTCCTTTGGACCTGATTCGCCTGATCCCCAGACAGAGCACCCAGACGTTCAATGGCAGGAATAATGCAATATTTACAATAAACGCGGTAATGTACATAACCTCAGATACGGGGTCAAAGGTCCAACATTCATCAAAAAAACAGGACGAGAGGTTGGAAGAAGAATTAGTTCCTGTCCGTTGCATTAATACTCTTTAGAAGAAGACAGTTTTTAGATTTAGTTGTGTTTTAATGTGTTTAAATATGAAAAATTAGAATACATATATTCATGAGTAAAGTAAAAAAAAAAACCTTTTTGATTTGTGTTTTATGGTCCTCTCTTCAAATGGAACTGATGAGTTTGGGATAGCAAGGACTCCTCGCGTAGACACAATTTCCACCACTGGGGTGCATACCCTGTTTACAAGGACTCTTCTTGTGAATGTGGTTAAAAATGGCATCATTTGAGTAGTGTTTCCCTTTACTAATCGTGGCTAAAGTGATAATGTGAAAAAGAAATCCGGACTCCTGACCACACCTGGCTTGCTTCCTGACACCCTGAGATAAATGCAGTATATGCAAATATGCAAGACACAAGTCATGTGTTATTATTCTCAGATTTTTTATTTATGCATGACGTAAAAATAGTAGATATATTAGGACTCCAGCAATACTCAAACTATTCACTTTTATAAAGTGGCTGCATCACTGTTACAGTACGGGCCAAAAGTCTGGACACACCTTCTGTGTTGTCTTTATTTTCATGACCATTTACGTTGGTAGATTCTTACTGAAGGCATCAAAACTACGAATGAACACATGTGGAGTTATGTACTTAACTGGAAGTATCTAGTCTTTGCTGTAGTGAAGGATGGTGAAAGCTCAGAGGAAACAACAGAAGACAGTCCAGTAGGGGAGAGGGTGCGGACAACGTCTGAAGGACTATGCGTTTTTGGAAACTCTGACAGTATCCTACAAAGTATCTTGCTCATAAAAAAAAAAAAATAATACAATGAAAAAATTGGACATGAAATCATCTGAGTAGCTGAGGAAAGTGAAAAAGCACTTTATTTGAGCTGATTCTGTTCGTGACAGCTTTTACAAGCATGTGAGCACAAGAAGGGCAAAATCTTTCAAAGACAACAAAGACAACACTGCAATAAAATTATTAGGTAGGTTATTATTATAATAATTATTATTAGTAGTAGTGGTAGGAAGCAAATCATTTAACTTGGTGGCAAACAAGGTGGCAAAATTAATTCATATTAAATAAACAAATACAGAACAAAAAAGAGCAAAAAAAAAAATTATAGGTAGGTTCTTAATGCATAGAAATCTTCAAACCTGTATTAAAATCAAACAATTAACAAAACTTTTTTTTTTTTGGAGACCCTGGCATATTCAGTCAATATAGCATCATTTACATAACGATAACGATATGAATTAAACAACACCACATGCGTATCTCCTAATCCACCGAAGTTTGCCAGCCTTGGACAGATAAAGTAAAGGCTGCAGCACAGAACTGGGTGTGATGAGGAAGAGACAGAGGGCACGGAAAGTACAAAAGACGTGGAGAGGGACTGACATGGTGCTTAAGATAAGAAAGGGGGCGTAGCCAACTACCGAAAAAAACATGGTAAACGTGATGATCTTAAAGGCGTTCATCTTCAGCTGGTCCATCGCGTTCGCTTCTCGGTGTCCCGGCTTGGGCTTGATGAGAGTTCTCAGAATGGACAGGCAGCAGAACAGCATTATGCCGAACGTGAGCGAGAAGGGGATCAGGTAGACGTTGTACCGGTCGAGGCCGCTGTAGCCCACGAGCCCGAAGAGCAAGGACAGGAGCCAGAGGAGGCCTGCACAGATGATCTTCAACCTGCGCGTCCTCGCGCCCATGTACGTGACAGGGTGGACCACAGCCAGGTAGTGCTCCACACAGATGGAGGCCTGGGAGAACGGTCGCCCCAAATACGAGATGTAAGTGAGGTACACGCCGGCTTTCTGCAGAGGTTCGGTGCAGACGTGGTTTGAGAGAACGATGATGGCAAACGCCACCGATGTCAGCAGCTCTGCTGCAGCCTGGTTAAAGATCAGGACATTTACTGATCCCAGGCCAGCTTTGGCCATGGCTCTTTTAGTGACCAGCCACAGCACCCAGATATTCAAAGAAAACAAAATAAGCGCCATGAGGGCAAACTCGAGACTATTTAGCACTCGGAAAGCGCTGGTTAATTTCCAACAAGAATCGAAAAGATCACATGACGTGTGGTTGGCAGAAAAATTGCTGTTTAAAACAAACATCTTTTTTTTTTTTTTTTTTAACACAAGCTTCAGAAGGCTGAACTGATTCGTTTATTGTGACTCAAGTTACATGACTCTGATTCTAGGTTCTTTACTCTTGCGCCATCATTGTAAATACCGGCATCATATAGAACAATCTCAGAACATGGTTCGGCAACAAAAAAAAAATGAACAGGTTGCAGCATCCGATGTAGCGAGTCGCTGTGACGAATGGCACAATTCCCCTACAGTCTGCGGAATTTCAATAAATACACGTTAATACGGTTTAGAGTGAATTAACAGAAGCATCACTTTACAGGCTGCATCCTTTTAAAATGACGTGAGTTTATGTGTTGCCTGTGTAATGTCTAAATCCATAAGAGATGAGACAAAGCGACAACTGACCTCAGTGGCAACTTCTCCCGTGTCCTGCCTCTCCACAAGATTTGCTCTGCTTGCTCTTAGTACAAAAATGTATTTTCAGTTGTACCGGATGAAAGGACCGTCCTCATGCTAGATGCATGTGTATGCAAATGCACGTGTTGGCGGCACGGCCTCCTGTAGCCTTAACGGACATGCTTAATAACGTCACCCAGGTCAACTACAGGTTACTATGTTTCATTGTTTTTTTTGGAAAAATTTCTAACCATGCCGTCTATGGTGAGTTGTAAAAGTTTCAACATCAATGTGGCTGAACCTTGTGGTTCACAGGCGAGTGGTATGGCTGGTTTGCTTCCTCTAGTAAAAACTGGAAGTGCATGATGGTCCCTGATGGTTGATGTTCGTCAGCTCTTTGTGGGCCTGTGATATGCCAGCATTGCCGTCAGTGTGACAAATGATATGGAAATTAATAAGCCAAGCTTTGTGCAAACAATTTCAGCCTCACACAAGGTGAACATTTGCAAATTATTCATATGCAATACAAGATTTATGTGTTGTATGTTATAACATGTTGATCAGTTTTCAGACTATGAATACAGGAGATGGATTAATATACAGTATGTGCATGCAGCCCCTTACACATTTACACACAAATACTTAGAATCTAGAAGTCCAGTTTATATATTTATTTTTAATATTTTCAGGCCATACAGAAGTTATTTTTTATTGATGAAGCAATAATAACAACAAAAAAGGCAATACCAATACATGAAAACATGACAAATCATTAAAATGAGATTTAAAATTAATCATTAGATTAATTCAACTTGGCTAACAGCAAATTAATAATAAAGTGACTAATACATGTAAGCAACATTATTTTATGTACAGAGAACATAAAATTAAAACAATGAAAAAGCTCATCTAAAACGGTGACCAAAGATTTTGGGACAGTGTATGATCACGTGACACAGTGCAGTACCAGTTACATGGATAATAAGTCTGTAATGAGTCCACGTGCCCATCGTTTCATCCACCGAAGTTTCCCAGTCTTGGACAGGTAAAGAACAGGCTCCAGCAGTACACTGGGCATGAGCAGGAGAGGCATGACCCAGTTATACACACATAAGACATATATTGGAACGGGCAGCACGCTTAGGAAAAAAAATGGAGCGTAGCCCACGATTGCAAGAGCCAGACAAAATAAGATGATCCTAAAACTCTTTTTCTTGAATTGGTCCATCACATTCACGTCTCCGTGTCCTGGCTTAGGCTTTGAGAGAATTTTCAGAATAGAGTAGCAACAGAATGAAATAATGACAAACGTGACTGCGACTGGAAACAGATAAAGATAATACTGGTAAAGTGTGAAATAGCAAAGTAACCCCATAGGCAATGAGAAAAGCCAGATGAAGACAACGAACATGAACTTTGAACGGCGCACGTTTGTACTCATGTATGTAAGTGGGTGGGCCATAGCCAGATAGCGCTCTATGCAGAGGAAGGCCTGAGACCACGGTCGGCCAAAATACGTCAGGTAGCTGGTGCATGAAGCAATTGCCTGCAGAGTTTCGTTGCATACGTAGCTTGTGAGAATGTACAACGCATAGGACCCACTGATAAACAGCTCGATGGCAGCCCAGTTGAGGACAAGGATGTCACCTGACCTCACGGTTCCTTCAGAGACGACTTGCCTAGTGATTATGCCAAGTACACAGCTATTCAAAGTAAACAAAATAACCGCATATGCAAGAGCTACAAAAGTGAATATCATCTGATCAGCCGGGTAGCCAGTCTGGCACACGGAATATGAAAAACTAGTGTAATTGGTGACAACATTATCATCAGTATTTGACATTTTAAGAATGTGAGAAAAATCTGTCGGCAGCTATGGCCGCTACAGCAGCTATAGCAAGTGAAGATTAATTAATTTAAATAACTTGTCATCAAATGTACATCATAAATCACACAGATCATCACCAAACTCAGTGGAAGGTAAATGCATGTTCTTGCAGGACGTCTGTTAACTGTTACTCTTGGTACAAAATATTTAATACAAAATACTTAACATTTAAAATTAAAGCATTTGATGTTGGAAGAAGCTTAGATGTCCAGATGCAGGAGGGTGGCATTACCCACAAATTGCTGGGTATGACATTGTTCCATCAACCTGAGGATTCAGGGTATAATGAGTTAATAGACATGTGGATATCCTTTTTATATTAAGAAAATAACATTTAACAAAAATAATTTAGTTAACTTTAATTCAATGGATTGTCATTCCATCCTACCAAATTAGATATACAAAAACATTTCTGACCTTACTTTGTTCTGCTGTTCTTCTCCATCAGATTTGCTCTACTAAAATGAATGTACAGAATGTGCATGCTCAAGTTAGATGCATGTGTATGCAAATAATTTTTCATATAGCCTATGAGTAAAGACTGGTGTTGAATCTGACGAAACATTATCCCAACTGTGCGGCCCTTGTGCTAGTAAGGGAATTCGTTCAACACTATGCCACCATACTATTAACAGTTGAGTATGTATTGGTCACTTACCATCCTCCATGTAGATTTGTGGATGAGCTTTACACGTTATGTTCCACTATTGACCACTTGCTCATCCTAAGTGACATGAGCCTTCATTTTGACAATCAGAGCTCTCCTGAGTTCCTGTCCTTAGAATGACACTCTTCACCTCTAACAAGAATGAAGTTTAAAAGATAACGGTCCGTACCATGTCCTCATTAAACAGAATCACTGGCCGTTATCATTCTCATACCTTTACATACCTTTTTTCATCCTTCTTGTTTACATCCCGTCGCCTCTCCACTGGGGTTCTCCAGCGCTCAGTACTTGGACCCCTTCTTTATCAGGTCGAGTCATTCACACTCTGTCACAAATGTACAGACAATACCAAGGGACCTTTTTCATTCCCACTGGATGACTCCACAGACTCTTTGCAGATCTTAGCATTGTTCATCTTTAGGACATAAAAGCATGGATGAAAAATCCTCCCGTTACATTTACATTTGCAGCATTTGGGCGAAACTCTAATAGAGTGAATTGCAGAAGTGCTTTCATAAGATGCCTACCATTGAAGTCTCTCAGTTGATTCAGTTTAAGCTAAACCTCTCCTAGCCCAACTTCAGAATCATTTCTGTCTATTCCATTATAGCGCAGCCACGAATGCATGATTAATTATTGAATATTATCATAAATAGATGAAAAAAAGAATGTTAACCTGTACTTTCTTACAGCCTTGTTTATCATTAATAAACAGTCATACACATGTGCCTGTATTTGGTACCTTCACGTATTATGAGAACATAAACATTGCTTTGTGCTTTGATATCTTCATGTAGTCTTCTCAATTCTGAAATCTGCACATTGCTATTGATGACTGTTAACATGTCATAGCTCAAGATTCTAATTAAGCCTGGAGTCTGGGTAAAAGTTGCATGAGAACTTGTATTTGGGTGTCCAAACTATTTCATGCTGCTCCCTTCCTTTTTTACTCTGCAATTGAACAAAATTGTACAAAACAACAATAAAACTTGCATCAAATACTGAAAATAAAAGTGCCCTCTTAGGGATCTGATCGCCTTGTGCTTATTTAATTGGCAGAGGTCAAAGGTTCATAACCCTTCATCTGACTGAGACGCATTTTCATAAGCGTGACAAATGATAGGGAAATGTGTTAGACATGCTTCATATAGACAGGCCCTGGCACAAAAGAACACCTCACATGCAAACCAGTCACATGAAAAACTTTATTCTTCCACTACGTTATAGTGTTGTGACTACGTTATGGTGATTTGATTTATTTTGAATATATATAGAATGTGAATAGGACAAGTCATCTGCATGCAACATATATAATAAATTATTATGAACTATATAAATATAGTGAATTGTGAAAACAAACTGAAAAATATTAAGACGAATAAAAATTTTTCTTCATAGGACTATTTGTTAAATTTCAATATTTGCATGATTAAAAAGGGTCTTAATGCCATAGAAAAACAGACCAAATGATACGACATGGCATTTGACATGGTACAGTGTTTAAAATGAGTTCAATCTATTCTTTGACTCCATAAATCTGTCTTCTGAAGCACACAAATTTGCCAGCCCTGGACAGGTAATACAAAGGCTCCAGTAGAAAACTTGGTGTTGCAAGGAGGATGTAGACTCCACGGCACACACACACAGTGTTCATTGGAAGGTTTACAATGCCAAGAAAAATAAATGGAGCATAACCAATCACTGTAACAACCAGACTTAACGTGATGATCTTAAAGGCCTTCATCTTAAGCTGGTTCTTCACCTTCAAGTCTCCATGGCCTGGCTTTGGCTTCAACAGGATGTTCAGAATAGACAGGCAGCAGAACAACATTACGGCAAATGTGAGAAACATTGGAATCAGGTAAAGATTAGATTGGTAAAAATCAACATAGCCAACTACTAAAAAGGACAATGAAAATAGCCAGATGAGGCCAACACACATGAACTTAAATCTGCGCGTGCTTGCGCTCATGTAAGCAACAGCATGGACCACAGCCACGTAGCGTTCTATGCATACTGAGGACTGGGACAATGATCGGCCCAAGTAAGACATATAACTCATGCAAACGGCAATGGTGTGCAGAGTGTCATTGCAGACATGGTTTGCGAGAAAGATAATTAAATAAATCGCACAAGTGCATAGCTCAAAAGTGGCCTGGTTGAGAACCAGGATGTTGCCTGATCCCAAGCTTCCTTTACACGTGGCTTGCCTGGTGGCAATCCAAAGCACCCAGCTATTCAAGGCCATGGTAATAGCTGTACATATGACAAGTTCAAGATTAAATGTCATATCGAAGGCCGGTGTGAGACTCGAACATATGTCAAATATACAGGATGTGTAGTTTGTTGAAGAATTACTCCCTGCACTTGTCATTTTAAAACAGATGCACACCAGCAACAATACAACAGTAATTTTTTTACCATATTGCATTGTTGTAAATTAAGACATTCACAAACAAAACACAAACGAGATTTGTTCTTGCAAGTTCCACTGATGTCTTTTAGTGTCCAGTTGTGGATGAGGTGGCACTACATGAATCTGAAATTGTACGTAATATTGTGATGCATATTTTGTTAATTTATGATACAATTGAACTAAGTAGATCACCTTTAACTTGTTACACCGATAAAACTTACCATCTAAGAGATACTGACCTTGCTCTCTCATGCTCTAGCTGCTGTTGCAAGGGCAAAGATAATCACATTGGTAGACACGCCTACTTTGGCAATTTTATATGAGGCACCAAGTGTCAAGTGCTTTTTCCATGCATTAATTATGAATTATATAACGACTAACTTCTTGTTGCATTTTGTCCAAATAAAGCATTTTTTCGTAAGAAATGTGCAGCAAAGTGGATTTCGCCACAATATATATATGAATATTTTTGTAGTACATTATGTATTTTGTGAATGGAAATAAGTACTTGACATTGGGCACACCATGATTTCCCATATCAAATGCATGTACATCCAAATGTATAAAAAAAGAACTGTAGGCTATGATTAATGTGACATGATTTATACTTTGCACAGGGTATGTAGAGTATAGGGCAGTGCGATATAGCAACATAAATTTAACCATAGACGGTAGAGGATATATTATTTAATAAATTAATTTAAATGTAACTGTTTTTGAAAGGGTAACGTGTCCATATCAAAGGCACTGGAGCAAGAAGTTGTATAATAAACTTTTTACACATACCATAAAACATAAGCGTATACCAAATAAATTAATATCTGGGCAATTCTACTGAAAGTGAACATTCTGTCACACCCATAAGGTCTGTGAAATACCAGGTATTTGTATGATGCAAGTGATTATATAAAATTGAAGGATTTTCTGTATTCAGCTGTACACTTCAAATAAAAAAGGCCTTATATTTTATTACTCAAATGTGAAGATTTGAGTAATTGTTGTGATCTTGTAACATTAAAATGCACAAAATATGTCATTAATGGCATATATGCGAACATAACCGTCGTGCATTTATCAAGATTTTCGACCCCAGGTAGGCCAAGACAGGGGCGTGTCCACAGGGCCCGCCTGGCCACCCAAACCAGAGCTTGTTAATCAGTTATTAGATTATTTTAATATCTGACAGTGGTTAAGGTGAGTAAACAGTTGTTTTGTAATATTTAGTGCTTAACGATTTGAGTTGATAAGTAAGTTGTGTCGAGTTAGCATAGAACTGCTATGACCAGCCGTGTGTTTTGTTCAGCCGGGGTTTTCAAATTGTAGGGATGATTAAACATTCGTCATAAATTTTCAAAATATTTTCTATGCTAAAGCTACATTTTAGTTTTCATTTTTTTATACATAGCATAAAGGTAAAAATAATATTTTCAGTCTTCAATTTACGCGTGTCAAAAAGAATTTGCGGCTCCTGGTGCTTTCTTTTTGTGGACACTGGGTTCAAATGGCTCTGTCAGTGTTCAAGGGTGCAGACTCCTGCTTTTTAGTTTAAAAAAATGATCAAAGCACACAATGGTGATCAATCACTTTTACATTTTATGTTTGTGTTCCATTTATGTAATGTGCACATTTATGTGACTGTGGAGCTATAAAGCAGAAAAACCAACACAAATCTGCAGTGAGAAAGTAAATTATGAATACAATGAAAGTCACAGGAGACGACGGGGCAGGCAGGGGGAAAGCCGGACCCCCGTGTTTCCAGCTGGGCCGCCGTCCCGGTCCTTCTCACGTGACCAACACACTCAGTCAGCACCCCTCACTTCTTCCCGAATGGAGGCCCAGACAGTCTCTCCGCACGCTCCCTCCACTCAGCTGTCGTGTCTGGAGCCTTTTCAGTTCCTGGGTCAGAAGGGCAGAGTTGGGTCACCACGATTATCTCCATGATTTTAACCAAACTGACACACGGGGTCACTATTCAGCTGAAGAGAGAGGGGGTGGGTGGGTGGGTGGGTGGGTGGGGGGGGTGGGGGGGTGGGTGGGGGTGTTGGATGTGTGATGATGGGCTATTTGGAGCAGGACATTTTCTGTGAATGTGAACATGCCGCTTAGAACTGCTCCAAACTGAAGGAGCTGATACCCCCACCCACCCCAGCCGTGACAGGGAGACACAAGGAGGCACATGGGAAGAAACAAAAGGAAGGAGAGAGAGAGAGAGAGAGGGACTCTGAACCTGATGTCGTGGGGTTTTCCTGTAAGGACCCTCCTCTCGTGCTCCTCATCTCAGCCTGCAGGCGGTCACATGGTGCGGAGGCATTCCTCTCAGTCCCACCAGCTGCCCTTGCCAGGCGACAAGTGCTGTGACCAATAAAACTGGAGCCAGAACCTGATCTGCACGTCCAGGGTTAGCGTTGATGCTTGGAAGTCTGGAAGAAGAGACCATTGGGAGTCCACTCTTCTGCTCGGTTTCAGTACAGATCTTGTTTTTGGTAAAACACAACTTTCATGGACGACACAGAGGACACACCCCTTCCTGCCACCAGGAGGTCTAGCCGGTCACAAGGTGCTGGTGCCAAGGTGCCCTCTGAAGCTCTTCAGTACACGTGTCCTGGCTGGATTCAAGATATTCCTAAAGCCTGAAGGAGCCCTTCATCTCTACCATCTGAAGATCTTCAGCTCTCTCAGCCACCCACAGGTCTGTTTTGTGTCTTTTTACGCCTCGGCTGGATTCAACGTGCTAAAGAGCCTGGGGCAAAGTGAGGACTTCAGGGGTGCCTGGCCCCCCTGTACACCCCCCAAGGACGGGAGATGATGTTGAAGAGCAAGGAGAAGCCAGGCGCTGCACGGGACGGAGCGGTCTCTGTCTCCACTAATTTCCGTCCTTTGACTGGAAACAACAACCGGCTCGCTTCAGCCAGAGCAGATGCAGCCAGGAGGTGAGGTTGTGGTGACTTCATGTCGCCTTTTCATTTTTTGATTACCCCGCCTGTTTGTCGCAATGGACTAACGCGAACGAATGTGTGTGTAGACCTTGTGGTCTTCCCTTCTAACATGAACATACCTTTGATATCTGTACCTCAAAATAGCCGGACGAAAGTGGTCATATGTGGTCAAGACTTTCTACTGGTCTGTACAACTCGCTATAAAGATACACACGATGAAGGTCAGGTCTTCAGACCCTGTGGACGAACTGGTTAATTTCGTAAAAACCAGGCAAACCAGGATCGTAAAGTTCTGTGAAATTCTCTTCAGGAATTGGCTCTGGGCTACTGTCGAACCGTGACAGCCTCCACGGAAACAGGACCTGCTTATCAGCGAGCTGCGAAGGGCTTGTTCCACATATGCGTACAGCGGCGTAAACCCATATGCACGGATGCCGTTTAAGGTGGCGAAGGCGAACGCGAGCCGAGGTCCCCCTAAATGTCACTGACGCGCGCGAAAAAGTCTGCCGGCCTACGTTCTGTGGCCCGACCTCGGCCCCGCCCCCTTTTCTGACCTCCCCCCCCCGGCCGCTTCGACAAGCCGCTGTGTCTGATCTGCAATGTGAAAGAGATGAGGGGGTTATTAATGAAACCGAGGCCGGCGGTTACTAAGCCTTCCCACTCATCGAGCCCGACCCCGGCTGTGCCGGACGACTGGCCTGAGCGCGCGAGGTAAAATTAGGTGCTTATTTATGAGGATGCAATGAACTGCATGCACATAGCAAGCATTGTAAATGTCTTGTGTGTGTGTGTGTGTGTGTGTGTGTGTGTGCGCATACAAGTGTGTGTTTCTGCGTGTGACTCTGGACAACGCCAGTGCACTATCCTCGAAATGACCCCAAAATATCAAACCCTGGTGTGCTCGTGTGAAACGGGAAAAGTGGCAAATGGCATCCTGTGCCGGTCCACCGCTCGTCCAATTCACGTTCCTAATTTTACAGAACGCTGGACAACTTAAAAGCAGCCCGGTGCCGATTTCGGCATTAACCAGGGCAGCGGCGCCCTGGCTTTATATCGGCATGTATCTCCCCCCTCCCAGGACATTGACACTCAAGCTCAGGAGCCTTTGGTGACGTCCGTGAGCCATGCCGGCCTTATTCGTGGGTCAGGTGAGGTGAGGACAGCTTGAGCTGCATGCACATGAAAAGTGTTTAAGCTCTGCATTTTTCGCCGCCCCGACGTCTGGTGGTGCGTGGCAGTGCTCCTCTGAATAGATGTCATTGTGCCCTGGTCCCCTCTTCCCATCGTCCTACAAGAAACAGTGGTTCCCCTCAGAGTCCTGAGCCTGTGCCCGGACCTTGATGTCATTATATGATGAGAAGCATCTCCCATGATGCATTGCTCACAGAGATGTGATGCCCAACATTGTGATTAAACCAGATGACATGTAGACAGAGGTGGAAAAAAATACAGGAAAACATTTAATTAAGTAAAAAAGGTACCTTTAGCTTAAATTCTGATCAAGTGAAAGTACCCACCTAAAAATCGACTTGAGTAAAAGTAAAAAATTACTTTGAGGTAGACCAGCTAGAAGGGAGTTACAGTAGTCCAGTGGTGAGATTACTAAAAACTGAACCAGTATCTGGGTGGCCTGTGTTGACAGATGAGGGCGGATTCGTCTGATATTGTAGAGAAGGAATCTACATGAGCGGGAAAGATTGCTGATGTGAGTCGAGAAAGAGAGTTGGTTGTCTATTGTTACGCCAAGGTTGTGGGCTGTTGGACACAGTTCCAAGAGCTGCGAGTTGTCCAGGTAAATAGAGCTGAAGGAGGAAAAGAGAAGACTCCCTTCTAACTCCCTTCTAGCAGGTCTACCTCTGACTGCCACCCGGCCCCTACGACTAATACAGAATGCAGCAGCACCTTCCCGAATTCTCCCACGCCACCCCAGTGCTACGCTCCATCCACTGGTTCTCAGATTCATATTCATCGGATTCAAAATACTGAAAAATACAAAATACTGATTACAAAATACAGAGCAAATTTACTTTAATGCCCTAAATATTTGTATTGATTTGCAGTGATATACAAGGTGTGTTACATAGATATGAGGTCTGACTTCTGTAAAGGCATGAAGACAGATGTGTGTATGTGTCTGTATGTTGAGGACCTTCATTTGATAGCTATTAAAATGTCATATTTTTACATTTATTAACATTTATGATCCAGGACAACTTACAACCAGTAGTGACAGGGATAGTCACCCTGTGTCACCTTGTGAGTGAGGCACCGGCTGAGGCCCTCACAAAAGGCATTTGAGAATGAAAGAGTCCATCTTCTTTTCTAGCAAATGTTCTAGCAAACTGCATTATTGTAGGTCAATAGCGGAACGCATGTGTTTCTCCAATGCCACATGCCGCTCTACATCTTAGTTTTGATCTAACAGGTCAAATATTAGATCTTTAAACGTAAAAAAAGGAACGACTGCATTATGAAAAAGTAGTAGATTAAAAAGTAAGATTTTTGACATTTTGATAGATACACACAAACAAAAAAACTACTTGAGTACTGTAACAATTACACTTACTTTATTACTATCCACCACTGCTCATAATCAGTAATCAGTGTAGTTGCACAGTGACTAATAATCAGTAGTTACAGGGACAAGTGTCTTGCTCAGGGACACAATGGTAGTAAGTGGGGGTTTGAACCTGTGACTTTGTGGTCTCCTGGTTCATTGGCGAGTGTCTTACCCGCTAGGCCACTACCACCCAAATCCATCGGCGCATGGCCACGTGCTTGCTGGAGACTTTATAGGAGGTGCTGAGCTGGCTAATCAGGAGAGCATTAGTATCCCGTGGGAGCGAGACGCTAATGGGGATCCTGAGTATTGTGCCAAAGTCCCAGTGTAGGACAACACTGTCCGCCACCCTGTTTGTTTTGGAGGCGCTGTGCCGACCGGGGCTCAGGATAGTGATTAGACGCCGGGGACGTAAATATAGTCGTTCCTCTGGAGGTAGCAGGGTGTCGGTTTGCGTGTGCCTGCGGGCGGGTGTGCCAATAAATTGCTGGTGCGAAGTTGTCCACCTTTCCCTCTCGTCGGCTTATCGGCCGCCTTCTTGCCGTGCCCTGCGCACTTCCTGGCTCCGTGCGGAGAGTCACAGAAGAGCCGGGGTCTTAATTTAGTTCCGCGCTGGCGGTTTACAAGGCCCTTACATCACTTCGGCTTTATTTAAAGGCATCTAATTTGAGGGCTGGGAACATACTATGCTCCATTTTGGAAATGCACGTTATTGGCATTAATATTTTTAGTTAGTAATTAAAAGGGCCGAGGAAGATGCACTCATATTAATACATGGGAAGTGTTAATGCCAAACTGTTCCTCTATCAGTTTCCCCCCATGCTGCCTTTAACACACGGTCCTTTTGTTTTGTTTCATACCAACAGTTCCTCGCTTCATCATTTAAAAGTACACGTATAGATCTTTGCAGGCAAATGACGGAAGTTTCCTAACAATTTCCAAAAAAATGTTTCATGAATCCAGACAGTGGGGCTTATAAGAAACCACTCATAAATACTCATGACAGGGAGGGGGCAAACCAGAATTTCCACACCATTTATATTTAGACATGATAATTGCAGGCATCCCTAAGGACCAGTCGTTGCAATTTGTTGTAATTTCTTTAAAACTTCGCACAGGGGTAACCTACCTCACACATTTTCATTTGATGAAAATGTCGAAACTCACGTCCACTCGGTTTTATTTAAAGCATCAGACGCTCTCATCAAGTCAGTAGTTACAGGGACAGTCCCCTTGGAGGCTCGCAGGGTTAAACGTCTTGCCCAGGGTCACAGTGGTCGTAAGTGGGGTTTGAACCTGCGACTCATGGGCGAGTGTGTTGCCCGCTAGGCCACTACCACCCAGTCCTCAGTCGTGGCAGTGTTATCTAGGTCACTTTCTACTCCTATTAAAGCCATGGTGGACAAGTGAGGGTCACATTAGCCTCAGTCTTGATTCACGGCCTGCTGGAGAGCAAATGAAGCCTACGTCCAGATCCGTTCATCTCAATACATCGCGCTGGAGGACTGAATTTGTGTCGTTTTGTGTTATTCGCCAGGCGCCCATGAAGTCAGGATCGATTGTTTCGATGGTCCTCCAGTGTAGGATGATTCTTTCTTTGCGAACACTGCTTGTACAGGTCAGAACACGGATAGATATGGTTTTTACCAGGGAACATCTCACCCGCGGACCATCGGTATATAATATTAGCGACGTCATGGGTGGAGATGTAGGTGCTGAGAGGAACCCGCTCATACTCAAAGCAACTGGCAGTTCACCTTGGTTGAAAATATAGACATTTTCTGACGTGAATAAGTTGCAAAAATACTGGAACTGTGGACCAATGCCTGATTTGAATTGCTGAATCATCTCTATTCTCCTCGGGTCCCGAGGCAGCGTTTATGTTCATTACCTCATGTCAGCCGTCCCCTAACCGGTCCCTGGTGGCTCCCCGCCTCGGCTCTGGTTACTCCACGCCGTTGCCAAACTGGGACAGACCGCGTAACGCGAGCCGGGAAGTCATGGCCCTGCCATGCGCGATGTCGGCGAACAAGTGCAGAGATGAAAGGAGACAGAGAAAAAGACACATCGTTCTGAATTTTGTTACGTTTTACTATGGACACACATGCTGTTACTCACCCCTCCAGTTAAGACCATGTTGCGAGATGGGTTTAAATCAGTCTGTCTGTCAGTCGGTCATGATAACTGCAGCCTCTCGGCAGCCTGAAAACTGCAGCAACTATACTACACTATGGTAGCACCTGGATGCCCACATGACCTATACAGCCATTGGGAATGTAAAAAAATTGGAAATTACCAAGTAAACCGTTCCTTTTCTGAAACTGGCACCAGTACAGTTAGTTCTTCCTGAATTAGAACCGAATTGAGAAACAAAATGAACAAAAAGAAACAAAAATACAATGAAATACAAAGAAATTGTTTGGCATAGCACAACAATATCTGAAATATACAGCACAGGCCAAACGTTTGGACGCGCCTTCTCATTCCATGTGTTCTCTTTATTTTCATGACCATTTACGTTGTTAGATTCTCACTGAAGGCATCAAAACTATGAATGAACACATGTGGAGTTATGTACTTAACAAAAAGTGGAGACCTGACCTCCACAGTCACCGGACCTGAACCCAATTCAGATGGTTTGGGGTGAGCTGGACCAACAAGTGCTAACTCCTTCAAGACTGTTGGAGAAGCATTTCAGGTGACGACCTCTTGAAGCTCATCGAGAGAATGCCAAGAGTGTTCAAAGCAGTAATCAGAGCAAATAAACTAGAATATAAAACATGTTTTCAGTTATTTCACCTTTTTTTGGTAAGTACATAACTCCACATGTGTTCATTCATAGTTTTGATGCCTTCAGTGAAAATCTACCAACGTAAATGGTGATGAAAATAAAGACAACACATTGAATGAGAAGGTGTGTCCAAACTTTTGACCTGTACTGTAGAACTGCTTTGATTGAAAATTAAAGGTATATCATTGCACTGGTGCAGTTCTGAAATGCATAACTCATCACTGATTTCAGGAAAGATCTAAACGTGCGGAGAGTGACATTTGTGGCGGTGGTGTGATGTGTATTGAGTGACATGGAGCTCTGGTGGCCATTAGGTTCTGCACGTTCTTCGATGCTGGTCTTCTCCGGCATGCGGCCTCACAAGGTCAAGGCGACACTATGCAAGCTGATCAGTTACAGAGACCAGACGTTCTGGTTTTGAAGGTGGAGTCTAATGCTGGGTGACACATGAACATTCTAAACATATTACCATGACTACTGTGGTAACATATTCTTATAGAATTATATATAGTACTGTAAGTAAAACAATTTGATTATTATATATTATTTAATTATGACTGAGTTTATCATCATACGCACAGTAAAATCAGACACACACATAGAACCATAATGAAATCCTTACTTTTCTTGCTCACCTTCATATACAGACTCAACATCGGAAAAAGGGCACAGTACCTGAAGACCTACAGTAACTTGGGGTCAGATTCATTTGAGATTTTAACTTTGTTCAAGAGGCATGAATTATCTTCTCTTTTTTTTTCTCTCGCATTTTTCAACAGATGATCAAATAGCTTCAAATTTCAGTGTTAACATTATTTAATGCGTACAAAGGAAGTAGTTTGCAAGAGAATTTAAGATTAATTGATTAATGTGGCTATATAATGGATGACGTGATTTATTTATTTTTTTTGGATGGATTAAAAACTTGAATCTATAGACCCAAATTCGCCAGCAACGAGACGAACATCACATGCAGTAATATCTTCAGCGGTTCCCAGTCTGAGAGAACATCGGGCTGTTAATGATCAGCTGATCCAAATGAAGTAAAGGTTGGAAAGGGGGCACTTCCAAGGAACTACACTGGACCGCTGCACCATATACTAGCGCTGTGTGATTCATGACTCGCCCGGGTTAATCACTCGGATCCATTAAATAACTCATTAGTCATGAATCTGAGTTCTCAATCGAACCAAATCCTTCGAGTCTATATTGTAAACTTCGTCACATCTTGTAACCGTTAAAACACCAATTACCATAAATGTTTACGTGCTCCATCTGAACCTGAATCACTCACAGACGGGTTAGCGCTTACAAAGTTCGGTTCCTCTGACTCAAGTGACTCACTCACCCTGATCAGTTTACTGAGTGACTCAGAGGGAGCCGGATCCTAAAAAGGAGTCGAGTGTTAGAGCATTTTTTATAGAAAAGACTCTGCTGACACCTTCTGGATATTCTGTGAGTCCACGGTAATTTAATTGCAACAAAAGAAGGTTTAACGCAATCAGTTCTTCCCTGTTATCCCTGTTATTAAATTTTGGTAGAATAAATGTCAATGCGTAGTTGCATTTGTGACACATTCGTTTGTGGCGAGCAGATCGTTTCCTCAGTTTATCCAATCCGTCGCTCTGTGATCGCTTGGACCTACCTGTCTTTCTGTTCTCTTTCACTCTCCGCCTGGACCTGTTTAAGTCCTGGAACATCTAGTTCGATGTATTGCTCTGATTATTTCAGCAGCGGCATTGTTGCAGACTCTTGGTCTGCAACAATGCCTCTATAGTTTATTGAGCAAATCTGAGTTTCTAATGTCTTCACGTCATCCTTCCGGGTTGTGCTCGTTTGGTTCTGTCTGCTTTCGGCAAGGGGCGGGGCTAAGCTTATCCCGCGTCACGGTAAGACAGCAGAGGGACAGCCAGAGACAGCCTTTACCGAGGATTTCCTATATTAACATTGCAAAAAATATTTCGAGGTATGTCACTGAAACACCAACACGAATAGGTAATTGCGTCAATATCGGTCCTATTTTGGGAAACGTATGTTTTTTGCTGCTGCTGTTGTCCATATTTCGCATTTCGTGCCGCGCAAGATGGCCGCCTGACCGCGCAGGGGGAAACACGCCAATCTCGGCCTGTCGGTCTCTCTCCTCATAAAATCCCCGTCTTATACCCAAACACCGGCTATTTGGTGTGCGGGAGGTCCACGGCTGCGTGGCGGCCTGCGCCCGGCGTGGAAACGTACGCGATGAGCGCGTTAATTATTTACCCAAGCAGCCGCACGTAGCCATGGAAGGCGCCGGGCAGGCCGGCTGATGCCGTTCGGACTGTTCTCTGCCGTCTGCCCGCTGAGAAGAAGGCCGACCTGGCCGACGTCTTTTATTTTTTAGCTGCGCGGAGTTGAGAGGTTCTGGTCACGTCGGCGCGGCTGTTCATATTTTTTTAGTCATTGTAATGCAATTGATTATTAATCGACCGCGACCTGTTCAGTTCCACTTAATTCTTAAGCGTGGGTTGTACGACGTGAAAGTCTGTTTTGCGTAGAAGCCTGTCTGAAGCGGTTTAGTGACTTCCGGTTCCGGTTGTCTGATCATTTGCTACTGTCATTTTGTTGCACGTGAGACATTTCTATTTTGCTTCCGTTTTGTTTACAGATTTTTTGTTGACTACATTACCCATAAGCACTTGCGGGTGGCAGCCTGCAGTAGCTGATATGGGACTTTATAAAAACAAGGGAGTTGTAGTTTTTCACCATTTTTCCCGTAAAGAATTGGCCAGACACCAATTTCTATCAGAATTTATATGTAGCTTAATTTTCTAATTAGCTTTAAATATTATTGCCTCTAATAGTTCAGTTGTGCAGTGCTAAATTAACTTTTTTTGGGACTTCTGTAATATATCTGGTAAATTACTTAATGATGTTGACAATTAATTCAAAAGCCAATGCTGAATGTCATGCTTTTTACACCATAAAATGGGGTGTGGGGTACTGACACCTGCCTGAAACAGTTGTTTCTTTCGGTATCAGTGGTTTGCCTGGCGGGTAAGGAAACAGGCGCGTAATCGCAAGGTTGCCGGTTGTAATCCCGAACTGCCACGGTGTCGTCCCCACACACTGGTCCCTCAGGGGACAGGTTAAAAAGCAGAGGACACATGTCACTCAGTGTACTGGGTGCTGTGCTGTGGTCTTGTAATTGTTTTCGTAGGTACGTCGATTTGTACCTAGTACTCTAGTACGGCAACAGAATATTAACCATAGTGAATTCAGTTTATCAAAACATTAATTCAGATCATCGACTGTTACATGCAAATGTTCGTTTTTGCATAAACTCCGGGAGGATGCCAGAATAATTCGCTGCTAGACTACATTATTCTGCTCACATCCGTCTTTGTGGCAGTTTTATAATTTCCCTCCGGCTTCTCCCGGTCGGGGTTGCCACGGCGGATGGTCGTCCACACAATTGATCTGGCAAAAGTTTTACTCCGGATGCGGTTCCTGGTGCGTCCCTCCCCATTTACCCGGGCTTGGGCCCAGCACCAAGAACTACACTGTCACTTGCCTCTCAACTGGTTTGGTTTGGCTGCTTCATAGAAAAAGGACATAAGGAGGGGCCTGAAGTGTAAGTGAGGCTTATTCTCTCTTAACCTAGCAATGGGTCATCCATCTGGACTTTCAAAGTTGCACAATATGGGTGTTTTTCTTTTTTTTTCTTTCTTATTTTGGTGATTAAAAATAACTTGTCTGTTAAAAAAAAAAAAAAACTCAACTCAGACTAAACGCATGGTGTTCGATTGTTTCTCTCCTCCTCCTTGATGTGAGTTCTTTGTGTGTCTTGTTTGCCTGCTTGGTTTTCCTACCCCCTTCAGCGAGCACCTGGAAACGGGAGTGAGAGTTGAGATGCCTTGACAACGTTTGAGTCCACAGATTTGGGTGTGGGAGAAGAGAAAATCAGACGGTGCTTTGTCGGGACTTGACGACAACAGTCCAGTAATCCTCTCTGTCTGTCTGTCCTTTTATTTATTTTATTTTTTTCCCCGTCTTCTCTCTCTATCCTCCGATTTGCAGCTTTGCCTTGTTCTCGGAAAGTTGCACGCCTGTTGCAAATTCCTTGAACAACTTGGGCAACGTGGGGAGCCTGCCGGTCTTTGGCCCCGCCTCCCTTCAGTTGGCCCATGTTAAGACCCAGTTGGCTCTGCACCAGCTGAGTGTGATTGCTGCCGCCGGTAACGCCGCAGTGCCATCTCCCGCCCTGACCTTGTTCAACCTACTCAAGGTCACCATGTCCCACCCTCTGTATAACTCACGTGGGGCGGCCTTCTCTGGCGGCCAGAGGACCGGGCAGTTTGGGCTGAGCACCCAGCCCAACCTTGCCCTGAGTGGCTCTCGCGTGGACCCAGGTTCACTCTCCAGCCAGGGTGCAGGACTGATTGCGCCGCTGATGTCTCAGCAAGTGGGATTTCCGTTGAGCCAGCCCCGTCCGGCCCCGATGTCCCAGGACCTGGAGTCTTCCATCGACCTGCACATCCGAGGAGCACGTGAGGAGGTTCAGCGGCTCACCCAGATCATGCAGCAGTCGAAACAAGCGGACCCTCGCTTGCGGAAAGACTCCAGGGATGGTGTCCTGTCCCCAGCCAGTTCTTTCTCTGGGCAGAGAGTCTCGGGGAGAGTAGAGGAGCCGTCGGGGGATTGGCCTAGATACCCTTCGTCCAGCAAACCGTTTTCTTCTCAGGGGATGGGGCTTTCCACCTCCTCCTCAACACTCTTCCCAACGTCAGGGTACGGAAGTCCTCCACGTTCGGGAAGAAGCAGTGAAAGGCTGCCCCCCCTCTCAGCCTCAGCAGAGCGCCGCCCCCTCCGGTACACCTCTGAGAGCGCAAGCAGCATCCTGGCAAATTTCGGCCTTACGAGCGAGGACCTTGAACTTCTCAGCCTCTACCCAGATGAAGAACTCACGCCAGACAATCTGCCCTTCATTCTGCGAGACATCCGAATGCGCAAAGGCAAGCGGATACCTGAGAGGGATGACCGCCTGGCTCCTGACCCTCAGCATGGCAAAGTCATTGACTACGGACACTCCAGTAAATTTGGCTATAGTGAAGAGCGTTCTGAGAGTTTTTCAAGAGACCACCTTCCTAAGGACACGTTGAAATACGCGAGGGAGGTGGCCGCATCCGGGTCCCCCTTTGGTATGCTGGACTCGCCCAAACTATGTCCACCAAGCTCAACCGGCCCCATCGCGAAGAAGCCCACACCTATGGACATCAGGAGTTCTGCTGGCCTCGCCAACATCCACGTCCCCAAGGTGTCCAGCCCGCTCCTCCCACTCCCCATTTTACCTGCAGTGGCGCTGCCGGTCCTCGGCTTCGGGCCACGCCCCGCCTTGATGAAGATGGGCGCCGTGGGCGCGGCTTTACAACCCGCCATCCGACCTTCAGGTTTCCACGCGAGCAACCCCGCGGGCGTGAAAAGGCTGCCGACGCCTACTATGATGAACGATTACTCCGCAGCGACCCCGAGAATATTTCCACATACGTGCTCTCTGTGTAACGTTGAATGTGCCCAGATTAAGGTGAGTATCTATTTCTTTATTTTATTGTTTAATTAAATCCAGCCCACTCCAGAAATGAAATTCGCTCGGGGTTTGGATGCTTGTTGTTTTTTTTTTGTTTTTTTTGTTTGTTTTTTTTCTCGTTTCTGTGCATTATTCCTTGAAGCGAACAAAATGAAATTGTGAAATTTTGTAAACCAGTTGAAATTATTGGATTTTATTAATTCTAAAATAAAATATGACATAAATCTGTGATATTGAGTAGGATTGTGATTCATCAGTTCATTTAAATTTTTTTTTCCCCCCAATATGTTTACATGGGTTGCAATTGCTACCATAGTTAACTAAGCATCATTTTCATGAAGTATTTCACTAGTTCCTGTGTAGTTCCGTTTTTATGAGTCATTGACGAAAGTGCAGCAACCTGAAGAGCAAGAAAACCTGAAGCTGGAACCTTCTAAGGAGATTCACCTGACTTGTGCTTGGGACTTTTTGAACAACCTCTAAAGTGGAGTTTTTGGAGGAACTATGCGTGCCAAGCTGAAGGATCGTGAAGGCACATGGATGTGAAGATGCTGGATCTTTTTTTTTTTTTTTTCTGATGGAAGACAGTTTTTTTTTTTTACTTTTTATTTATTTATTGGTGACTTTAACGTGATGTATGTAATGTATTTATGATGAACTTGTGACAGTTTGGTGGACATAGTCCAAGAGACGTGATCTTCATAAAATGAGAAATGTGGAATGCTCCAGCTTGCGTGAGCGCTTTGAGTCTTAAGAATCTGTTTTGCGTTGTTGTTTGTTTTACCAGGACTGGATTGAGCACCAGAACACCAATCTTCATATTGAGCGCTGCCGCTTGCTCCGAAAGCAGTGAGTTCTCCGTTCATGTGTAGATGGAGAAAACGGACACACAAACACATCATTGCTGATTACATTACTGATTGGGGGCGGTGGTGATCTAGCGGTTAAGGAAGCGGCCCCGTAGCGCCAAGGTGCCGCTGAACAAAGCACCGTCCCCACACACTGCTCCCCGGGCGCCTGTCATGGCTGCCCACTGAGGGTGATGGGTTAAATGCAGAGGACAAATTTCACTGTGTGCACCGTGTGCTGTGTATCACAAGTGACAATCACTTCACTTTAAACGTTTGCCTTCAGGTACCCAGACTGGAATGCGGACTCTCTCGCTGTTGCTAGGTGAGTGCATGTTATTAATAATTTTACTGTGTGAATTTGTTTTGAGTGGCAGTTACTACTATTAGTGTGTGTGTTTTTTTTTTTTTTTTTCAGAAACGTTGAAACATCAGCATCACTGTCTGTGGAACGCCGCAGTCCGAAGCGCCGCTCAAAGTCCTGGAGCAGATCCCCGAGCCCGAGTCGGAACCATGCCTCCACAGCCCGCCGGAAGCGCTCTCGATCCCGCAGCCCGCGGCGGTTTCGGCGCTCCCGAAGTCACAGCCACTCTCGGTCCCCGCGGAGGAAGTCGCGTAGCAGCCCTGCCCTACACCGCCGGCGCTCCCGGTCACCGCCGAGCACTCGCGCTCCCCCACAGCGACGCTCCCCACAGCGACGCTCCCCTCTCGTCTCCCCGCTTGCCTCCCTCTCCCCCTCTCCCCACCGCTCCCCCCCCCCACCTCCCCCCAGAGCCGCTCCCCCCAGAGGCGTTCCCCCGAGGCGCTCCCCGCTCACGAGCCACGGTCGCCACTCACCGCCCCACTTCAACGCCCACCGACCAGCCCTCGCAAGTCTAGTCCTCATCGGGCTTCCAGTAGCAGTGAGCTACTTGCTAAGAAGCTGATTGAGTCCTCAGGTGAGATGAGGGGTGCGGTAGTACCGCACCAATAAAAAAAAAATACAAAAACATGGTTTTGGGGGTAAAATACTTATTCTGTGTTTTGTGTAGGTTCTTGCATTAGAATGATTGATTGGTTTGTGCTAATGCTTGCTAACAGTCCACTGTTTCTGCATTTCATATGGAGTTTCTAGAGAGCTCAATTCAATATACGGATTTTTGTTCTCTGCAGCTGCGTTGAACATCAAAGACACCAGCAGTCTAGAGGCCATGGTCCAGTCACTTGCTCCAGCCCTGCTTGCAGAGTTAGCCAAAAAGAAGAGAAATATAGAGTCCTCTAAGGATGAGTCCTCTAAGGATGGCACCTCTGAACGTTCTGCATCACCAGCCTCAAAGCAGAGGTCTTCCTCGAAGGCCGCCTCCACCAAGGCCGCCTCCACGAAGGCCGTCTTCGCCTCCACCAAGGCCGCCTCCACGAAGGCCGTCTTCGCCTCCACCAAGGCCGCCTCCACGAAGGCCGTCTTCGCCTCCACCAAGGCCGCCTCCACGAAGGCCGTCTTCGCCTCCACCAAGGCCGCCTCCACCAAGGCCGTCTTCGCCTCCACCAAGGCCGCCTCCATGAAGCCCGCCCCCTCCGCTACGAAGCCCGCCCCCTCCGCTACAAAGCCCGCCCCCGCGACTACAAAGTCCAGCTCATTATCCAGTGTATGTGGGCTTTAAGCGCAGATTGATGGGTGACAACCAGAGAGGCATATGTGGACATTACTGGCCAAAGTGGCTATAGATTGATCAGAATAAGTGTATTGATTTTAATATCTGTGAACTCTGAAAATAATTTATCGTGTCCCCTATGCACTCTGGTTTTGACTTTTTGCATTTACTCTATAATGGTGATCTGAAAAATTAATTTACTGTACTTTTTGTATTTTTGACATCCCTTGTTCTGTAGACAACAAAATGGAAGAAGAAGGTCCCCAGTATGAATAGTGGAATGCTTAAACTCAAAGGCCTCCCCATTGGAACCCCATACCAAGATATTGTTGAAGCAATTAAGCCATTTGGCAAGTGCACCAATGTCATCGTGCTCAAAAAAACTAATGAGGTATGATGAGAGAGCAAACGAATAATCTATGTTATGCTTTAAATGTGCTTTACCAATAATTTTTAAAAAATGCAGCTCATTTGGACTTTTTTTTTTTTTTTGTAATCTGTATTTTGAAGCGTGAATGCCTCGAACAGATTTGAATTGCTATTTTTGCCAATGGTTATTGTAAGTGAACCCTTTAAAAACATTTCCCTAGGCTTATGTACGCATTGAGAAGGAGCAGGATTCCATAGCACTGTTGAACTGCAAGGATCTGACTGTGAATGGCAACAAAATCACAGTTTCCTTAAAGGTACGCCGGAGACATTTTTGCTGGTGCCGTTTCCCTGTGTTTGCTGGAAATTTTGACGTTTTGTTTTTGCCCAGGAGACAGGAGAAGAGACGCACGTTGAACAAAAAGACCAGACTGACTGTAAAAGTGCTGCTACAAAGTGAGCATTAGGACTTCTGTTTTCCTGGGGTTTACATATTTGGGGAGAATGGGGGTTTTATACCTGGATCTGTCTTCGACAGGAAAGAATCGTCTCCATCTGCCATCTCCAAGGCTTCCCACAACAAAGCTGACCCTGAGAAGGCACCTATTAAAGGTTATGGTACAATATCCACTCTGTCCTTCCTCACATTTACTTTTATTCTGTGTTTCTGTATAACCAACTTTTGCCTTTTCATTGTACAGCGGCCCCAGTTGTGAAGAAAGTGCTGAGGAAGGTAAATTATTTGAAAAATGATATCATAGCGTTGCTAAGCTCGTATGTTCATGTTTGGTCGTGTAGTCTACCAGTCAAAAGTTTGGAAGCAGCCTCTCAGTGGCAGTTATGGAGATGGAGGCGAGGCCATTTTGAAGAATCCAATGCAAGAAGGCTATCTAGCTTCCACCAACACATTTAACCTAGTCATGTCAGACCAATGAAATTTCCGAACGCTTCACAGTGGACCAATGAAACTGTTTCGGCAAACTCACTCGCACTTTATTCTACAAATCAGCCATTTTATGTTTCGTGCACAAACCCTTATGGAAAAGACAGGACAAAAATGCATATGATATGACTTCCAGTATGTATGTAGTTGTGGATATTACTGCCGTTTATTTAATAAAAAAAAAATTAAACCATTCAGAGAACATATGGTTGTGAAAATTTGCCTTAGAGTGTTTGAAAAGTCGTGTGTAAGCACCCTGAAGACAAAGAGTGTGAAATGCTGCCATCACAACAAAAGCTGCCTGCTTTGGGTAGAGATGCAAATCTTCAACCTTTAGCCTCCTTTAAATATTTCATTGTATAACGTCACATGTTATTTCATAATCCTGTGACTTCAGTTTAGTGTAAGAAACTGCAAGACCCATAAATAAATGGGGGCATCGAATCTTTTGACTGGTAGTGTAGGTTTATATGATCAATATTGGTAAAGTCTCTCTGTAACCTTCTGCTTTAACTATAGTATGATTCTTGAATTTGTCTCAGGAGATCCCTTGGAGGAAGAACATTGTCGAGATTGCTGGTCTGCCTGAGAGTGGGGTCAGTGAGGAAGAGCTCGCCAGCTTGGCCCGTCCCCATGGATTCAACACTGTGCCTGTCATTGCCATGACACTGAAAAAGGTTAAAAAAAAAAAAAACACTATTTTGGATTCAAACGCCTTGGGGGTTAAAATTATGTTTTTTTTTATGCATTTCTGATGCACCAAAGTGAGATTAGAGGAGTAATGGTGCCCTGATTGAGTGTCTTAGCTTCTTGGCAATCATGTTTGTGTTGCCATGCAGCTATTAACAGTTAGCCGGGGATTGGAACTGCACTTGTGCCTGGTTATATTTCAAGTAAAACGACATATTTTTGAATGTGAAATGGTTTGAGTTTAGATGTTCTTCTAAATGTCCCCCACCCCACACAGGCATATCTGGAGCTACCCGACACACACGCTGCTGAAGCCATGGTGAAGGCCTTCTCTGAGTCACCAGCAAAAATAAACGATACCATACTTACAGTCTCTAAGATGTCCATGCCCATGGACCTCAGCTACACCGTAAGTTCACAGCCGGAACCTCCTCAGCCAGGAGACCGCAAACTCTGCTGAGTAAATGCTGATGTTTTTTTTTTTTTTTTGCTTCACATTGCTGTAGGAATCACTGTTCAGAGTGCTTATGGGCATCGAAAAGACTTCTGTAAGTATCTCATCTTACATGGAGAAAGTAAATTGTTAGTAGCACTGGTGCTTTAATACCTATAAATCAATCTAAAACTTTTCTGTTTTATCGTTTTCATTTGTCAATTTTGCCAGGAAATTGTCACCCTCCCAGAACGTCTGGTAACTATTGGCAATGTGCCTAATAGTGACAGTGCTCTAACTGAAATACTGGAAATCATCAAAAGCATTGGTGCCCACAAGCGTTTCCTGCTTCTGAACAATCGGGTAAACCTAAATTGTGCTTAAACTGCAATAATTCTATATTTAGCTGGTCAACTATTTGAAATGCCAAGCTGGGCAATTAGGCAGTTTCACAGATGACACTTAACTCACATGACACCTTCCCTCAGGTCATCTTTGAGATGGAAAGCCCTGACATTACCCAGAATGTCCACGCACACTTTCTGAAGTGTCCGTGCACTGTACAGGAGAAGGTGCTCACCGCGACTCTGGCTAGGATTCCCAAGGCTGCCAAGGAGGTACGGCCCACACATAAATACACACCCTCACAGATACAGAAAAAAATATATAATTTAACTCAAATTAACATTCATCATTTTTAATTATTCTTATCCGTATCTGTTTTTTTTATACCACAGGCAAAAAGGAAGAAAGATGTTGATGCGTAAGTTTTACAAAAACTTTCTTTTTTTCTTTTAACAAAATGAATTTTTAACTGTAAATGTTTTTGCTTGTGAACCCTTTCTAGCAATACATCTTCACAAAAACCTGGAAAAGCAGAGGATAAAGATAGTGTTGATTCTGGTTCTGTGGCCCATAATTTATCCAAAACTGACATCGCTACGCCTGAAGAAGCCGTTGCAGGTGGGGGCGGACCCACTTCTGTCGAGAATGTCGTGTCACCTGCTAGTGCCACACTGGATATCGCAATGGCTTCTCCCACAAGAGAAGAGTGTGCCACAGCTGAGCTGGGAAGCGCTCGTGCTCTAGATGTCGACATGCAGGAGCCTGACCTGCCAAATGAAGGAGTTGCGGAGAAATCTGCCGCGTCTGCAGAAAAGGGAGCTTCGCAGACGGAGGATGAGACGGCCACTTCTGTTCCGCTTCCAGAATCTTCCACAGAGACACAGCAGGATTTGGTGGACTTTGCTCCCGTGGAAGATGGATTTAATGGAGGCAAACCTGAAGAGATGAAGACCGAGTTGGAGGAAGACTTTACTGCCAACAGGAAGGCAGACTGTGGTGTGACCTCCTGTTCAGAGCTCACAGAGACCAAGAATGATTTTACAGAAGATCCTGATCAGGCAAGTACAACCAATTCGGAAGCTGATGTACAGCCAAGAAACCAACAGCAGACAAATAAAACTGCATCAAAACCGGAAGGGGAGCAAGCGACAGGTGAAACGGATCCAGATAATCCAATCACAAAGCCAGATCCGTCTCAGGACTTCCTACCAGTGTCCCAGGAGATGCTGAAGGCGCTAGAAGCCGCTGTTCACCAATGTCGTATGCAATCGTCTCTGAGACAGAAGCAGAAGCAGGCAGAGGCTCAGAGCAACATTACAGCCACCAAGGACTCCAAGACAAACCAGTCAGATCTGGACAAGACCACCCCAGAAGGAGACAATGAGCAACCCAGGCTCTCTTCGGAGCGCTCCTCATCCAGGAGTAGGCGCAGAGGCCGGGCAGGGTCTGAAGATAATCGACCTGCTTCGGCTCCGCGAGATGTGTCTGGCTCCACCCCCTCAGTCTCGCAGAAGAGCAGAAAAGAGAGTAGCCCTGTTACCAGCAAGAGCAGAGAGCGCAAGGATGAAGGCAAGCGGAAGGTGAGAGATGAAGTGTAAATCGCAATACTCGTTAGACAAAAAAAAAGAAATAAGTTCATACCTTACATTTACAGCATTTACCAGACGCCCTTATCCAGAGCGACTTACAATCAGTAGTTACAGGGACAGTCCCCCCCTGGAGGAATTTAGGGTTAAGTGTCTTGCTCAGAGACACAATGGTAGTAAGTGGGATATGAACCTGGGTCTTCTGGTCCATAGGCGAGTGTGTTACCCTCTCGGCTACTACATTTACATATACAGCATTTATCAGACGCCCTTATCCAGAGCAACTTACAATCAGTATTTTACAGGGGCAGTCTCCATGGAGCAACTTAGGGTTAAGTGTCTTGCTCAGGGACACTAGTAAGTGGGGTTTGAATCTGGGTCTTCTGGTTCATAGGCGAGTGTGTTACCCACTAGGCTACTACCTACCCTATACCCTGTTGGTGTGCATCAAAGTAGAACCCAGATGTTTTCATGAATAGATTACTAGTGACCGCACATGCTTTTTAGGCATCTTTCACATGGACAATCGAAATGAAAGACCTCAAACCCACTCCGGTCAATAAGTCACTTCCTCAGTTGTCAGTTTGGTGTATTTTATCACACAAATCCTGCGGATTGCCTTTGAGTTTTAATTGTGTGCCGAGTTCTTAGCTTGAACTGACTTGACTTCTCTTTATTGTCCTGCAGAGTCGCAGCTCAAGCCGAATCTCAGCCTCGTCAAAAAGTGACTCCCGTGCTCGGGAAGAGGAGGTGGGATTTGTGTGTGGATTGGATTGCGATTCTGGTGGTTTGTTGTGATTTTAAATTAATGAATTTATTTTTTTAAATGTCTGTCTTCAGTTGGTTGAGAGCGAAGATTTTCCGTTTAACTTGGATGAGTTTGTTACTGTGGACGAAGTCGGTGACGAGGTAGAAGAGGTGCCTGTTCCTAAGAGCTTCAAGGACCCTCAAAAACCTGCTGAGAAGAAATCAGCCCAAAAGAGGTCTGCACCCGTTGCCAGAGGGAAACGTGCCAAAAAAAGTCCTCCACAGACCAGGACCTACAGGACCAGATCTGGAATGACCAAGGAGGTAGAGGCTGTTAAGGATGAAGCAGCGAATACAGCGGAGAACCAAATGGAGGCTGATGTCTGTGAGCCAGCTGATGTTCCATCACACAGTGAACAGGAAGCAGATGAGCTGAAGACCGAAGTCAGCACCTGTACTAGTGTTCCTCTCGACGAACAAGAGAAAGCCATGGATGAAACGATGGCCACTGACACCGAGACGAAGGCGGAGCTGCAGTCTGCTTTACCAACCCCATCGGCCACATTAGCACCAAGCACAGTGACCTCAGAACCTTCACCAGCAGATCGGGCTCAGGATGAAATCGTTGCGCCTGGTCCCGTTAAGGAGGACTGTGTTTCCGAAGAGAGAACTCCTTCCGCAAAGGTTGAAGAGATGCAGTCAGCTGGCTCAGAATCACTAGAAGAGTCTGAGAAACTCCCAGAACCTCAAACCACAACAGGAATCACTGAGCCTACCAGTGGCCGGGGTGAGGAGGAAGCCTTAGGTTCACATCTTCAAACACAAAATGTCCTTGTCACTTTGGATGAGGTTTGTGAGGAAGAGGACAACTACCCTGAAGAAGTTGACGAGGAAGAGCTGTTGAAGATGCAAGCAGGAGAATACCCAGAAGCACTGTTCACTGTCGACGAAATTGGTGAGGATGAGGTTGAGGAGAAGGACATCCACGCCCTTGTCACTCTCGATGAAATTGTAGAAGAGGAGGATGAAGAGCAGAAGAACCTTGAGATCACCTCAGAAACCCTACCTGACAATAAGGAAGAAGAGGACGAGCGGGTCGATTCCTTCAACCCGGAGGTTTGTAGTCCTACTGGGACAACTTTTCCAAAAAGTGGTCACTTGACTCCTTTAAACCAGGAGTCACCACCCTGATCTTGGAGGGCAGCTTAGTTTTTTTTTTCCACCTTCCACTACACCTGCATCAACTTGAGGAGAGAACATAAACACCGTCGCATAAACACCGCACACAACGTTTTCTTGTCCCTACTGGCACTGCTTTTTAGCAATTATTTTTATACCGCCACCTGAAAATGTACATTTACAGCATTTACCAGACGCCCTTATCCAGAGCGACTTACAATCAGTAGTTACAGGGACAGTCCCCCCCTGGAGACACTCAGGGTTAAGTGTCTTGCTCAGGGACACAATGGTAGTAAGTGGGATTTTGAACCTGGGTCTTCCGGTTCATAGGCGAGTGTGTTACCCACTAGGCTACTACCACCACCCAAATCACCAAACAGTGTCATTATGAAATAATCCAATCACGATACATCGTTTGAGATTAATTTCCCTGATCTGGTCAGTCTTATTTCAATCAGGAGAGCTGCTTTTTAAGTTTTTGGGGTCCGTGAGCATCCATATATGGTCCATTTTATGGCTTTTGTTTTAACGCAGGCTCTGGTGACACTCGATGAGGCAAATGATGATGAAATGGAGCAAGAAGGTGGCACAAAGAACAGCAAGCCTGTGGACAATACAACTAAGGCATTTGATCAGTCTGGTGAGTGAGTGCAACTTTATTATTTTATGTTGATCGTACATGCCATATTTTGTTATCATGACCCAATAATAAATCACGTGTCAGCCTTGCCTCGTAGGTTCCTTGTATTTATTTTTTTGTGAAGTGAGAACATGGCATGTAGCCCAGCTATATCTCAGTACTGATGATTTAGTTTCCCCTCAGCTGAGGCGCCACCATCTCCTGACCTGGACGAGTTCCCTCAGATCAATTTTGTCACGGTGGACGAGGTCGGGGAGGAGGACACCCAGGAGGAGGTGCGGAAGGCACCACCTGAGGAACTGAAAGAAGAAGAGGAGGAGGAGGAGGAGGTGGCGGTCAGCACTAGAAAGAGAACTAAAGGTAGAAGGAAAGCACGACAGACTGGTAAGAACAATGCTGCTGCACAGATGTCAAGTTTCTAGGAGGTTTTTCTTTTTGTCCTCGTTGCCACTGATTGGGTTTTGTGACATTTTCCGCTCACCTCAAGCTGCGAAGAGGAGGGCAGCTGCCAAAGCCAAGGAGATATCAGAACAGGAATCTGATAAGAGCCCAGCGATGACAAGCACCACAACAGAGCTGGCTCCAGCAGCCGCGGAGTCCCCAATCGCACATGCCACATTGCCGACAGAGGAACCGGAGAAGGAGGAGCCACAGTTGAGGCAGAAAGAGGAGGAGAAAGATGTAGATGATCAAATGCAAGGGGACTCTGAAGGCACTTCAGAAACGAGGGCTGCCACCAAGGGTGAGAAACGGTTCCGAGTTTTTGCCTCTAAAAGGCAAAACAAGATATTTATTCATTTCACCCCCCCGTTGTTCACAGAGGCAGCTAAAGAGAGGAGAGAAGCAGAGACCAGTGAGGAGACCAAAGCCAAGCGCAGTCGCTCCAGGTCCCCCGTCAGAATGGACTTTACCATGCCCCCCTTCAGTCCCAACAATCCAATTGGTGAGACCAGCATGCTTATTTTACCCCTCCATGTCCGGGCATAATTTACCTCCGGAAACCTGTTTTTAACTCGACACTTCCCATCTGGACACACGATCTGCAGGGATTGATTTCGTGGTGCCGAAGATGGGCTACTTCTGCAAGCTCTGCTCCTTGTTCTACAGCAGCGAGGAAACGGCCAAGAAAAGCCACTGCAGCAGCATGCGGCATTATCAGAACGTGCAGGTAAACGCTGCGATGGAACAGGCAGTTTCCAGTTGTTTTTTTTTTTTCTTTTTGCATGGTCTAAAAGAAAATTAAATGTTTTTATTTTTTGTGTGTGTGGGTTCGTTTCAGAAATATTACGAAAAGATGAGATCCGAACAAGGCGGCAGCTGAAGTCAAGGGTCTGTGTCTGACACATTTCCAAAAAAAAAAAAAAGAAATTTTTCATTTTCATTCTTCTTTTCATTAGTTAACCTTAATAAAATTGAAGGGTCCAGTGTTAAGTTGTATATTTCAGTTTGGATTTGGGTCTCCCTGTATTCAGTTCAGTCAAATATTATCAAGTGAAAAGAAAAATACCTGTAACATTTAAATAATGAGAATAAAAATGTTTTATGAAGACTTGAGTGTGTGTGTGTTTTTTTTTTTTTTTAAAGGATTTAAAGTCTTCATGTTCTGTATAAGTCTGCTCGTGAATCTGCAGGTTTTTTAAATGGCATACTTTGATGCTGGTAGCTTCTTAAGAATATCCGCATATCCTTAAAAAGGCCAAAATGAAGGCCTTTAATATCAGTAAAAATTAGTTTAAACCCTCATTTTGGGTTTTCCATGTAATGGTCTCAATGTGTACATGTTTGCCTTATATTGGGGCCAATATCAAGAAACAACCTTTCTCAATGTGGCATCAGTTTCAACATTCTGTGGGTATAAACAGCTAGTTTTGTCAGTAAGTCATTCCAAGTTCATCATTCAAACAGCCATGAACACACAACGTCACTTAACGGACGAGAAGAGTCACCTGGCCATGGCGCGCCTTCGGGTCAGTGGCAGTCAGATGTTGCTTGTGAACTTGATGTGTCCCAAAGTGTCACCAGCAGACTTTCATTAAGACACAGAACTACTGACCGAGTTCATGATGGGCTCAATTCCGCCAGCACACCCCCAACTTTCTGTTCATGGACGATAATGCTCCACCACACTGGCAGAATTGTCACAGCTCCACTTCAGGAAGTTGGAGTGCCTCATGGTATGGCCATTGTCCCCTGACCTGAACCCCATAGAGCAGGTCTGGGACCAGTTGAAGCACAGAATGCAAAGAATTTTCCTTGAATATTTATTGTATTCGCATCAGAAGGTTGCCGGTCCCGAATCCCAAACTGCCAAGGTGCCACTGGAGTGACACTGAGCAAAGCACCGTCCCCACACACTGCTCCACGGGCGCCTGTCATGGCTGCCCCCTGCTCACCGTCACCGTGTGCTGTGCTACAGTGTTTCAGAATGACAATCACTTTACTTTCACTTATGGGTCTCATCCGCTGCCATGTCAGGTTCTGTAACCTCCTTACTTGAACGCAGTAACATGCTTATTGTGCAAGATGCTTATACGTGCCAGTCTGAATGAGCTTGTTCCTCAATTGCCTAGTCAAGCAAACTGTATTAATCAAGCACCTTCTCTCAATCAAGTCCAAAAGAACCACCTCATGAGCTGGTACTGAGTTCCCAACCTGCTGATGTGACTGCTCAACAATTCTCCTCCACCAATCAGTGAACAGCTTTCTTTACTCGGCATGAGACCGCAATAGGACGAGAGTCAGTCTCTTGTCAGCAGCCATCAGTGCCATGGACCTATCTGCCTGCTCTTCCTCCTCCCAGGTAACACCTCGCTTCACCTTTTCATGTCTGGATAGCCATTAGTATTCTGCCTGTTTCAGATGCAGCTCTGCTACACTCTGTACAGCCCCCAGCGTATGTGGTGGGTGAAACTGCACCTGCACCATTGTGTCCCTGAGCAAGACACTTAACCATAAAATTGCTCCAGGGGGACTGTCCCTGTAACTACAGATTGTAAATCGCTCTGGATAAGGGCATCTGATAAATGCCTTAAACGTAAATGTAAATGTTAACCCAGTACAGCAGCAATAGCTACTGCAGCCACGTATTTCTGTCATAACGTCCATGTCACGGTGTGTCATCCAATCCCATCCATGACCACCAGATGGAGCTCTAACTAGAAGCACAGTAATGGAAGTGAAGTGGCTGTCACATGTGATACACAGCACACGGTGCACAGTGAAATTTGTCCTCTGCATTTAACCCATCACCCTGAGTGAGCAGTGGGCAGCCATGACAGGCACCCAGGGAGCAGTGTGTCCGGATGACATGGCGTCCCAGATTTCCAAAAAGAACTTTGAATCGTAACTCGTCTGACCACAGAACAGTCTTCCATTTTGCCACACTCCATTTTAAATGATCCCTGGCCCAGTGAAAACGCCTGAGCTTATGGATCTTGCTTAGAAATGGCCTCTTCTTTGCACTGTAGAGTTTCAGCTGGCAACAGCGGATGGCACGGTTGATTGGGTGGTAGTAGCCTAGTGGGTAACACACTCGCCTATGAACCAGAAGACCCGGGTTTGAATCCCACTTACTACCATTGTGTCCCTGAGCAAGACACTTAACCCTAAGTTGCTGCAGGGAGACTGTCCCTGTAAAATACTGATTGTAAGTCGCTCTGGATAAGGGCGTCTGATAAATGCTGTAAATGTAAATGGATTGTGTTCACTGACAATGGTTTCTGGAAGTATTCCTGAGCCCATTCTGTGATTTCCTGGTTGTGGTGCAGTGTCGTTTAAGGGCCCGGAGATCACGGGCATCCAGTATGGTTTTATGGCTTGACCCTTACGCACAGAGATTGTTCCGGATTCTCTGAATCTTCAGATGATGTTATGCACAGTTGATGATGATTCTGATGTTGCTCCACTATCTTTCTGCGCAACATTGTGGGAATTGGTGATCCTCCACCCATCTTGGCTTCTGAGAGACACTGCCACTCTGAGAAGCTCTTTTTATACCCAATCATGTTGACAATTGACCTAATTAGTGTTAGTTGGTCTCTTCGTTATGCTCAAATTGACTTTTTCCAGCCTCTTATTGCTACTTGTCCTAACTTTTTTGGGATTTGTTGACACGGTGAAATTTTGAATCAACATATTTTTCCTTTAAAATGATACATTTACTCAGATGAAACGTTTGATCTGTCATCTACGTTCTATTACAAATAAAATAGGGACGTTTGCCATCTCCACATCATTGCATTCAGTTTTTATTCACAATTTGTTTAGTGTCCCAACTTTTTTGGAATCCGGTTTGCATTAATTTAACTCAAAGACAGAAATCCAAGTAGTCTTCAGACTTCAACTGACACTTTTCTCATGGAATGAAATGAACACACTATGACAGCAAATTATTGTGATTGAGCGGATTCATCAATAGAGCCTTGGAACTTGGTAGAGCTCCTAAACAAATGACCATCTGGAAGCCAAGGTGTCATACAAAATCCAGAATGCATAATCTGGCAAATTTGAAAAGTGATTTTTATTGTCTTGGTTCCCCCACCGGGACGCAAAAGTCAAGACAATATATACAGGTGCCAGTACAGAAGCTGTGTCTTCATGTTAAAATATGACGGCAACATTGCTGCATGCTGAGATGCTGAATGTGACATATGATCTGATTTTTGTAGAAAATCATACAGATTCTGAAATGTCCCAAAAATTAATATACTTTGCTGACTGCAAAGAAAATGTTAAATATCTAAATGCTAGGTTGTCATGAATCTACGTTGTCATGAATTTGTAATGCTCTTCACAATTCTATCTATTATTAATTTCTATTTAATTTGCCCAAATTGGTCTTTATTAGTTCCTTCATTTTAATATATTCTTTAAGGCAGGGGTGTCAAACTCGTTGCCCGCATCCCGTGAGATCACTTTAAATATTCATTATTAAGGCCCAGCGATACAAAGCGCTAATAACACAAACTTCAGATCCTCAGCGAACTCAGTGCGCCGGGCACTCGGTTTTTCAGTAAAGTGTGCGCTGCATTATGGGATCTGTAGTTTGTACGTCATTAGCGTTTCAGAATTCAGCACTTCAGTGTCACCAGAATTTCTTTGAACTGAAAAAACAACCAATCACTACATCTAATGAGTGTTTTGTTGAACCTGCTAAAAAATCCTACCTGCTGGAGCACATGTTGAATTACAGTTAAAAGTACGGCATCTTTGGAAAACACCACTTTCACACTGTCAGAGTGTATATGACCGTACACCATCATGGGCTAGTAAAATTCAGCTTCCAGATTTACAATCTGAAGTAAAATTGAGCAAAGTTAAAGACTTTCATGCATTAAAAAGCACATTCATTCCTTTTTGACAGATTTACTGTATGTCTTTTACACAACACAATGTGTAAAAGACATACTGACACCAAAAAAATACCAGAAGTGTATCTCTACCCCCAATACAGATTTTTAACATCAAATTTGATGTGTAATATCAAGCTGTTTTTCTTCTGGTTGCAATTTTACTGACTCAAACTTTATGTTTCTGAAACAGATACCAGTGATAATGAAGATGACATTAGCAGTTCCTCTCGGACACCAGGGAACACGCCACTCAGATGGCTCTCTACTACATCCTGCATGGCTATACATCCCTCCACCACATTGTGAAATTCAAAGTGCCAGGAAGAAAGTATGAACCAGTGGTGGGATTTCTCAACAAATACAGGAGAAGAGGAGGAAACAAGGGCCCACGGCTCCCATTCCAAACCAAGATGTCCACGACCAATACTTCACACTGGCCAATAATGTAATAATAAAAAAGGGAAGGTGCAGGGTTCCTGGGTTCACAGGAATACCCAAAGTTATATGCAAAAATGCAACGTACACTTTTTATTCCACAGTAGAGAATAACTGTTTTTGAACATATTATGCAACTACAAGTTTAGTTCTTATAACAAAGGAATTTGTACCTATTTTGTTTGCTCATTTTTTACTTATTTTCATGATTTTTAAAAAAATAATTTATTTACTGATTGTACATAATATTTGAACTTAATCTCATGATCTTTGGAGTCGAAAATTCTCAGTGGTTTGAAAAACAAAAAAAGCCTGTTGTGGTTGTTCATACTGTCAAGGCCGATCTCCAGGCGAGGCAGTATTCGCTGACATGGGGCTGGAGCTGGAAGCAGACTGTGGGGTGAATATACGAGCAGGCAGAGCTTCATGGAAACAGGGCAGGGGCAGAGGTGATCTGGAACAACTTCTGGTTGCCATGTTGATGCTCATGCAACAGGGCAGGTATATGAAAGAGTTCAGGTAGCAGTGCAGCGCCACGCACCGGCAACAGGTCGGAAGGAGTAGGCAAGCATCTGGTCACCGTGGTGATGTGCAAGCATCTGGTTAACCGTGGTGATGTGCACGCTGCAGCAAGGAGCCAGGCTGGAGATGGGGTTAAGGAGACTAGTTGTGGGGGTTCCGTGTGCGCCCCCTACCGACAGTGAAATGTTCACAGCTATAAATAGAAAAAGAGCGCAGAAAGATTTTCTGTTTCCAGAGGCATTCATCCTTCATTCATATTTAATATTACTCAAGCATTAAATAAACACAAAAACAATGTTTATGTCTTATTTCATAACATGAAAAATAGCCCATCGTTTAGATATGTGCAATTATGACTGGAACATCACAGGTTAATATTCATAAACCAGCAAGGAGTCACTGCGCTCAGCTCACATTATACGTTCACGTAATAAATATTCCCCGAAATTTGTACATTCTGAGCACAAAACAATACTTTATCGTCGCCAGTATACTTTAAAAGCACGACTTCCCTGCTATAAGAACGCTGGCGCCATTTTACATTTACAGCATTTATCAGACGCCCTGATCCAGAGGAACTTACAACCAGTAGTTACAGGGACAGTCCCAGCGTCACGTAAAAAGCGCATAATGACACAGCGCCACTAGAGTCACTCATTACGGTGTAATGTCACGTAATACAGTGAAACACCCCACTTCTTGTCGCGGGGTTCAGCGCGACAAGTGGGCGTGGTTAACGCTGTCACTTCAGACGCGCAAACCGGAGAAAACAGCGGCTTTCAGAGCGCAGCACAATGCAGGAATAAGTGAAGAGGGGGAATAAAAAGGGTTAAACACTTACAGGGGCATGAGCAGGTAAAATAGTTCCATCGGCGAGCTCACCTGTACAGGCGGAAGTGATTGAGGTGGCCTCACATTTTCCTGATCAAAATAAATGGCATTATGAAGGAAACACTGCGTGCTCGAGTCGAAATAGCTTCTACCCTGTCTAGCAATTACTGGTCAACGGAGTTGTTCTAAAAACTGGACTTTACAAAAAGTTTATTTATTACTGGTTTTAGTATTTAACTGCATGTATTACATCTTATTACTCCTTTAATGAAGCTTCATCAAATTACCAAATTAACATAAAATCCTTATTTGCTTTATTTAAAATCGCCGTCGCGTTTTATAAACGCCTCCGTGTTTAATGTTAGAATCGCGCTGCGCCGCACGTCGCGTCGGACGAGAACGTCGTTGTCATGGAAACGGAGTTTGTTGATCCTCAGAGCTGTAAAGCGACCGAGAGGAGCGACATCGTTTTTGGTGAGTAGCAAGTAAAATGTTGTTTTTTGCGTGAACCGGCTGGTTTGTGACCTCTAACCCTTCAGCGCGGGACCGGCGCCATGTTTTACTAATTAAAATAGTCTCCGTTTATCCAGCCGATATCGGTTTAGCTGCGCTTTCCACAGCAAATATATTTATACTCGCAGCAACAGACTTTCAGACGACTATTCACGCAGATATCCTCGTTTATTTATGTATTTCTGCGAATTCGTGGTTCATTTGCATATTTGGCAGCTTCGCCTTCACAATTTAGAAAAACGGGGAGAAGCTACTTGGTGTAGTGAGTGAGTAGTACATGGAATAAATCATTTCGTAGTCTGGCTGTGTGGCTGTCGTTTGCTGTGTTTGCCCGTATACTTTTACTGCTCAGGAAGGTGAATTCAGGGTTTCTAGATGTAATCTCACTACAAATCACGTGGTGACTAAAGAAAAAAAAGCAACGTGCTCCAGTCAGTGACGTCATCGTGTTTGTGTTTAAATTTAATCAGAAATAGAAGCTGATCAAAATTAGCAGATTGAGATTTTCATCAGGATGGAGACCATGACAGAGCAGCGAGGAGGACCAGGACATCCAGGATTCGACTGCAGCAGGAAGACGACGGTCGGCCCAGACCCAGTTCAGCGGTGCGCGGCTGCGTACCTACTGGGCGCTCGGGCCTGGACTAAACCGACTGAGGGTAAAACTTTGCATGTTTTTTTTTTTTTTGTGTTTTCTTGATTATTGATAGAAACCACCAATCCCTTAATTTACAGTTTAGTTTTGTGAAAGTGAGGTGATTGTGAAGATTTCAGAATCAACAGTTTTAAAGTAAACAAGCAAATAATTCCCAGTTATTTTGTTAAGTCTTACATGTTACTATTGTAGATTTTACACTCGTGGTAAATCTTGTTATTGTCTCTGTTGAAGGTTTGGCTATTTTGATTGAGCCAATGCCCCTACCATCAAAAAGGGCGAAGAAGGTGCAGCAATACCCTGCAGCCAGGAAGCCCCAGCGATACCCCAAGGCCGGTCCATCACAGGTCAACAAGTTGACCAAGCTGCCCCTGAGGGGTACCGTAGCCAAGCCGCCTCTCCCCTACACTGCAGCCAAGAGGACCAGACCAGGCTCCTTGTCCAGGAGGAATGAGACGAGCTGTCCTCACAGTAGACCCCAGCCTGGAACATCCACCGTGCTGCCTCTGCCTGTCACCACTGTGACCAGTTCACCAGAGGCAGGCATGAAGGCCACCGGGACGCAGCCAGACCCGACCACCACCTGGACCCAGCTGCCCCGGGACAAGCTGGTCCGTCTCTTCAGTGCTCAGATGGAAAAGCCGAATCCACCTGTGTGCTTTCCATCTGGGAGGAAACCACCATCTCGCCTCATGTCGTCCAGCACGATATCAGAGCGAGAAGAAATGAAGAGAGAAGATCAGCGGCAGCGAGAAGAGGCGGCCAGGATCACGAGGGAGCAGCGAGGAGGACCGGGACATCCAGGGACCAACAGCAGCAAGAGGACAGCGGTCGACCCAGACCCAGTTCAGCGTCCTGCTGCTGCATATCTACTGGGCGCTCGGACCTGGACGAAACCGACTGAGGGTAAAACTTCACATGTTTTTCTGGTGTTTTCTTGAGCAAAGTAATGATCAACAGTTATATTCTATACTCTGCTGAGGACCATTTGGAGATTTTTGTCACCACTGTCAAATTTTGAGATTTTTGTCACCACCACCAACCTGACAGTGGTGACGACTGACACTGGGGACAAAAACCTAGTCTTTCACATGATATGCATACGTTGTTCACATTATAAATGTAGTTTGGCTACTTCAGACCTCTTCTTTAACAGTATACATTATGTCATTATCGAATCTAATATATATTTTAAAAATAAAACAGACAGTGTTGACATGTTATGGTTGTGAAAGTAGCAGTGTCCAAAATTATGAACAAGTTTAATAGAAAAAGCGACCTTACAGGAACCTGTGTGATCTTAAATCCTGCACTGGAGCTGAATGTTTGAAAATGGGTCCTCAGGAATGTAGTTGACTTTGTAGTTGCCTGATTTTATTGCTTTTTATAAATATCTGACGGTGGTGACAATAATGTGGGTTTGAGAACATTGTTATCTCCTATCCAAAGCCAATTGATTTTGTCAGCAGTGGCCAGCATATAATCATTTAAAATTAATACATTTTTTAGTACACCTAGAAAAGAAGCCTTACAAATGTGCAAAAGACACCCTGGTTATTTTTATTCATGAAACTGTTTTTAATTTCTAACATAATGAGCACTTTTCTTAGTAGGACATGTTTTTGTTAAAGTTTCAAGAATCAGTGTTTTACATCCCAACATGCATTATAATTAATGTAAAGATTTCAGAATCAGCTCAGATTTAAAGTAAACGTCAATTTTAACAAGCGCATAATTTTCAGTTATCTTGTTAAGTCCTACATGTTACTGTTGTAGATTTTACACTCGTGGTAAATCTTGTTATTGTCTCTGTTGAAGGTTGGCTATTTTGATTGAGCCAATGCCCCAACCAGCAAAAAGGGCGAAGAAGTTGGAGCGATACCACCCTGCAGCCAGGAAGCCCCAGCGACACCCCAAGGCCGGGACGTCACAGCTGACAGGCACAGCAGCCAAGCCACCTCTCCCCTACACTGCAGCCAGGAGGACCAGTCCAGGCACCTTGTCAGGCAGAGACAAGATGAGCTGTCCTTACAGTAGACCCCAGCCTGGAACATTCACCGTGCTGCCTCTGCCTTTCACCGCTGTGACCAGTTCACCAGAGGCAGGCATGAAGGCCACCGGGACGCAGCCAGACCCGACCACACCCCTGGACCCAGCTGCCCCGGGACAAGCTGGTCCGTCTCTTCAGCACACGGATGGAAAAGCCGAATCCACCCAGTGCTGTGTGCTTTTCATCTGGGAGGAAACCGCCTTCTCGCCTCATGTCGTACAGCACGATATCAGAGCGAGAAGACATGAAGAGAGAAGCTCAGCGGCAACGAGAAGAGGCGGCCAGGATCACACGTAATGGGATGGACTGCAGCGTACTGGCTGACCGCTGGCACTACCCTTACGTTTGGCCTAATTAATGGGGAAGTAAGTGAGAGGTAAGTTAGGAAATATGCATTAAGTTAGGTCATAATAGTTATCAAGTTATATGTAGTAAGAGAGATAATAATAGTATGTAGTAAGTTAGGAAGTAATAGTTAGTTAGTTATATGTAGTAAGTTAGGTTATTAAGTTATCCCTGGTCTGTCTCTTCAGCAGTCGGATGGAAAAGCTGATTCCACCCAGTTCTGCAGCAAGGAGGACCAGGACACACAGGAATCAACAGCAACAAGAGGACGACAATCTGTCCAGATCCAGTTCAGCGTCCTGCTGTTGTGTATCTACTGGGCGCTCGGACCTGGACTAAACCGACTGAGGGTAAAACTTTGCATGTTTTTTTTTTTTTGTGTTTTCTTGATTATTGATAGAAACCACCAATCCCTTAATTTACAGTTTAGTTTTGTGAAAGTGAGGTGATTGTGAAGATTTCAGAATCAACAGTTTTAAAGTAAACAAGCAAATAATTCCCAGTTATTTTGTTAAGTCTTACATGTTACTATTGTAGATTTTACACTCGTGGTAAATCTTGTTATTGTCTCTGTTGAAGGTTTGGCTATTTTGATTGAGCCAATGCCCCTACCATCAAAAAGGGCGAAGAAGGTGCAGCAATACCCTGCAGCCAGGAAGCCCCAGCGATACCCCAAGGCCGGTCCATCACAGGTCAACAAGTTGACCAAGCTGCCCCTGAGGGGTACCGTAGCCAAGCCGCCTCTCCCCTACACTGCAGCCAAGAGGACCAGACCAGGCTCCTTGTCCAGGAGGAATGAGACGAGCTGTCCTCACAGTAGACCCCAGCCTGGAACATCCACCGTGCTGCCTCTGCCTGTCACCACTGTGACCAGTTCACCCAGAGGCAGGCATGAAGGCCACCGGGACGCAGCCAGACCCGACCACCACCTGGACCCAGCTGCCACCGGGACAAGCTGGTCCGTCTCTTCAGTGCTCAGATGGAAAAGCCGAATCCACCTGTGTGCTTTCCATCTGGGAGGAAACCACCATCTCGCCTCATGTCGTCCAGCACGATATCAGAGCGAGAAGAAATGAAGAGAGAAGATCAGCGGCAGCGAGAAGAGGCGGCCAGGATCACGAGGGAGCAGCGAGGAGGACCGGGACATCCAGGGACCAACAGCAGCAAGAGGACAGCGGTCGACCCAGACCCAGTTCAGCGTCCTGCTGCTGCATATCTACTGGGCGCTCGGACCTGGACGAAACCGACTGAGGGTAAAACTTCACATGTTTTTCTGGTGTTTTCTTGAGCAAAGTAATGATCAACAGTTATATTCTATACTCTGCTGAGGACCATTTGGAGATTTTTGTCACCACTGTCAAATTTTGGAGATTTTTGTCACCACCACCAAACCTGACAGTGGTGACGACTGACACTGGGGACAAAAACCTAGTCTTTCACATGATATGCATACGTTGTTCACATTATAAATGTAGTTTGGCTACTTCAGACCTCTTCTTTAACAGTATACATTAATGTCATTATCGAATCTAATATATATTTAAAATAAAACAGACAGTGTTGACATGTTATGGTTGTGAAAGTAGCAGTGTCCAAAATTATGAACAAGTTTAATAGAAAAAGCGACCTTACAGGAACCTGTGTGATCTTAAATCCTGCACTGGAGCTGAATGTTTGAAAATGGGTCCTCAGGAATGTAGTTGACTTTGTAGTTGCCTGATTTTATTGCTTTTTATAAATATCTGACGGTGGTGACAATAATGTGGGTTTGAGAAGATTGTTATCTCCTATCCAAAGCCAATTGATTTTGTCAGCAGTGGCCAGCATATAATCATTTAAATTAATACATTTTTTAGTACACCTAGAAAAGAAGCCTTACAAATGTGCAAAAGACACCCTGATTATTTTTATTCATGAAACTGTTTTTAATTTCTAACAGAATGGGCACTTTTCTTAGTAGGACATGTTTTTGTTAAAGTTTCAAGAATCAGTGTTTTACATCCCAACATGCATTATAATTAATGTAAAGATTTCAGAATCAGCTCAGATTTAAAGTAAACGTCAATTTTAACAAGCGCATAATTTCCAGTTATCTTGTTAAGTCCTACATGTTACTGTTGTAGATTTTACACTCGTGGTAAATCTTGTTATTGTCTCTGTTGAAGGTTTGGCTATTTTGATTGAGCCAATGCCCCAACCAGCAAAAAGGGCGAAGAAGTTGGAGCGATACCCTGCAGCCAGGAAGCCCCAGCGACACCCCAAGGCCGGGACGTCACAGCTGACAGGCACAGCAGCCAAGCCACCTCTCCCCTACACTGCAGCCAGGAGGACCAGTCCAGGCACCTTGTCAGGCAGAGACAAGATGAGCTGTCCTTACAGTAGACCCCAGCCTGGAACATGCACCGTGCTGCCTCTGCCTGTCACCGCTGTGACCAGTTCACCAGAGGCAGGCATGAAGGCCACCGGGACGCAGCCAGACCCGACCACCCCCTGGACCCAGCTGCCCCGGGACAAGCTGGTCCGTCTCTTCAGCACACGGATGGAAAAGCCGAATCCACCCAGTGCTGTGTGCTTTTCATCTGGGAGGAAACCGCCTTCTCGCCTCATGTCGTACAGCACGATATCAGAGCGAGAAGACATGAAGAGAGAAGCTCAGCGGCAACGAGAAGAGGCGGCCAGGATCACTCGTAATGGGATGGACTGCAGCGTACTGGCTGACCGCTGGCACTACCCTTACGTTTGGCCTAATTAATGGGGAAGTAAGTGAGAGGTAAGTTAGGAAATATGCATTAAGTTAGGTCATAATAGTTATCAAGTTATATGTAGTAAGATAGATAATAATAGTATGTAGTAAGTTAGGAAGTAATAGTTAGTTAGTTATATGTAGTAAGTTAGGTTATTAAGTTATCCCCTGGTCTGTCTCTTCAGCACTCAGATGGAAAAGCTGATTCCACCCAGTTCTGCAGCAAGGAGGACCAGGACATGCAGGAATCAACAGCAGCAAGAGGACGACAATCTGTCCAGATCCAGTTCAGCGTCCTGCTGTTGTGTATCTACTGGGCGCTCGGACCTGGACGAAACCGACTGAGGGTAAAATTTCACATGTGTTTTGTGGTGTTTTCTTGAACAAATTAATGATAATAATCATTTTTAAGTCATTTTTTTGTCATTAAGCCTGATTGTCATTAAGTTATCTTGTCTTACATGTTACTGGTAATCAGATGGAAAAGACAAATCCACCCAGTGCTGTGTGCTTTTCATCTGGGAGGAAACCACCTTCTCGCTTCATGTCGTCCAGCACGATATCAGAGCGAGAAGACATGAAGAGAGAAGCTCAGCGGCAGCGAGACGAGGCGTCCAGGATCACTCGTAATGGGATAGACTGTAGCGTACTGGCTGAGCGCTGGCTCTACCCTTACATTTGGCCTAATTAATGGGGAAGTAAGTGAGAGGTAAGTTAGGTAAGATGTAGTAATTTAGGTTTGTAATACTTATTTAGTAAAATGTATTAAGTTAGGTTGTAATAGTTATTAAGTTATATGTAGTAAGTTAGATAATAATATGTAGTATCTAGTTAGGTAAGTAGTAATAGTTATTATTAAGTTATATTTAGTAAGATAGGTTGTAGTAGTTAGTAAGTAGTATGTAGCAAGTGAGGTAGTTATAGTTATTTAGTTATATGTAGTAAGTTAGGTTATAATAGTTATTAAGTTACCCCCTGGTCTGTCTGTTCAGCACACAGATGGAAAAGCTGAATCCACCCAGTGCTGTGTGCTTTTCATCTGGGAGGAAACCGCCTTCTCGCCTCACATCGTCCAGCATCATATCCGAGCGAGAAGACATGAAGAGAGAGGCTCAGCGACAGCAAGAAGAGGCGTCCAGGATCTGCAGCGTACTGGCTGACCACTGGCACTACCCTTAAATTTGGCCCAAGTAATGGGTAAGCAAGTGTGAGGTAAGTTAGGTTTGTAATAGTTATTTAGTAATATGTGATGTAATTTATATGACGTCTGTGTATTTACGAGCGCTGTTCTAGTGACACGGTGGTACAGTGCTTGGAGCTGCTGCCTTATAGAAAGAAACTGGGTTCTAGTCCTGGCCCGGGTTCTTTCTGTGTGGAGCTTGCGCGCGCTGCCCGTGTTCACGTGGGTTTTTCACCGGGTACTCCGGTTTCCCACACTCAATACATTCAAAACATTATTTCCAATTTAGGCTTGGAAAACCAAAATCTTCTTTTCTATTTCTTCTTCTTCTTCTTATTATTCCATTTTACAGAGCAACAATGATAACACTTTCAGCCCTTCAACCACCACACATTTCAACTATTCACCGAGTTTAACCAATTCAAACGCATGTAAGCTTTTTCTTTCCATCTCTCCTATTCATCCTTAATTGCTTAACATGCTTCATTTTTGAACATGCTCCAAACCTCATCAGACTTTATGTGGTGCATTGTGGCCAGGCCCAGTTAGCATTTTTTCATTTTAGAATGCTAGAATTAGCATTCCACTCTTCCTGTTCTTTCCTCTACTCTTCCTCTACAATTTTACCCATTCCACAAAATTAACAAATTCTAAAACAATTCCACTCTTCCTTCTTCATCTTTTTATCCTATCGTTTTTTAAACTTTCACTGCTTTCCAAGCCAAAATTGAGTTATAATTTGTTTAAATTGGCAGCTAAATTTAGTCAATATACTGGTTGGTCTGTGAACCAGTATGAATTGGCAAACCAAACCAAAAACCCTGGTGGTGTATTGGTAACACATTCACCTTCGTGGTGGAAATACCGGGTTCGATTCCTGGCCTGGGTGAAATAATTGGTTTGCCCTAAACATTGTTGTTTTTCATTTTTATCTGTCTGTTTGTCTGTCTCTTGTCTGTTCTTTATTATATAATGACATCATATAATATGACATGAAATACCTTACTATAAATAATATAATACATGTAATATAAAAATGCTGTTCATGAACAGGAATTTGTGATTTGTCTTTTACAGAGCAATCACTGGATTATATATGAGCCCCCATTGTGATGTATCGAGGCCATGGGGCCGTCACAGCTGTTTATGGAGTCCTGATCCATCCCAGCTGACACCGATTGGTCTTAATGTATCGGGACTCCATAAAACCTGTGAAGCAGCATGCAGACATCGTTGCTGTATTAATGTGGACATTGTGTTTGTTTATGTTCCTGGCCTAGTGCCTCACGCCTGTGAGTTAATTTCCATTTGTATCCTGTTTCCTTTGTCTTGGCTGTCCTGGAAGTGGCACGATCTGCAGGTGAGTTGGCAGAGCGACGAGGAGGCCATTGACAGTGGCGAGGAATCGGTGTGGGCATGGAGGACGCGCCCCCCACCATGTTCGAGATGGCGGGCGAGGACCTCTGCGTGCTGCTGCGAAGCCTCCCTGTTGAGGCTGTTCATACTTATTTTCAGTCTCCTGCACATATCACTTTATGTATATACATAACTTATTTGAACTGTATCCTGCACTTGCTGCTTATTGCACTTCTGGTTAGACCTAAACTACATTTCGTTTCCGTGTACTTGTACATTTGTAATGTTGAATCTAATCTAATCTAAATCTTGATGCGGATGACACAGACAGCAACGAGAGTGAGGACAAGGCGAGATGGTGTCTGGACAGTGCAGGGCCTGTACCTCCAACAGTGCCCTCCCTGAATTGTTGCCAGTGTGGTGTGGGCCCACATGACTTCCTGGTGCACGAAGATGATGAGAGCGAGGAGGAGTTTTGCGGTCCGGTGGAGTGCTGGACAAAGCATGCGATGGATTGTTGCCAGCCAGATGCTGCTCTGTCGGTCCTGTTTTGAGGTAACCCCGCCTCTCCTGCGTTAATCGTAAACTCATTCTCCTTCTGCACTGATGTTCCCCCGCAGGCAACAGCACTGTATCAGCACTCCAGTCCACAGCAGAGAACATCACCCCCTCCTGGCAACCACTCGTACCTGCTCACGCCTACCACCACTCGAGAGGAGTCCACAGGGGTCGCCTACTACAACTTTTGCATTCCCACCACCGTCAGCAGCGCAGCATCCTGCCCTCTGCCTGGTCACTGCAGTCGTGCCATCTTCAGCATCCTATGACTGCTCCCTGTACTTCAACCACTCTAAGCGGGCTGGTAGAGCTGTTTTCGGGTGTCCACCACACTCACGCCACCGCCTGCAGTGACTGATCAGCCAGTACCCTGCAGGAGAACACAGACACACCAGACAGATGTCAGCGCCCAGTTCCAGCACCAAGAAGCCGCCCACCGGCGAAGCCAGTGAGAGGGGTGACAGCGCTGGGTGGCTGTGTAGATGTCCCTGGGTTGGCACTTCAGTTCCAGAGAAGGTCACAGAGAGACAGAGGACCAGCAGTTCTGTCTCTCTCTCTCTCTCTCTCTCTCTCTGTGTAATATCTGTATGTCGCACCTCACTTCTCATCCCCAAGGTGGCATTGCCAATCAGAACCCCAAGGAGGAGGTCCCTGACCCGCAGACACCAGGGCATGGTGGCGTGGCACTGAAGGTTGGAGTCTCCTCCTCAGGGGGGATGGGCAAGGAAGCGATGGGGCTGCAACCTCAGGTAGCCGGTGAGGAGGGCGGGCCAGGGTCCCCCTCAAGGGGGGCTCGGCCATTAAGAGTCCCCAGGTAGGCAAGAGGTTTCAGCTGGGACAAAGGAGGGGCTGAGCCGGGAGGGGTCCGACAAACCCCCCACACAAACAATAGAAGTGTACAGCAGCAGGGGCTGAGGTATGTTCAACGTTCTCCGGGCAGTTCGGGAACACCTACCTGGGGGTGGCAGGGAGGGACTCAGTGTCAAAGGAGATATGCAGAGACAAGGCCTGAACGTGCCAGGGAGGACCACCAACTTCAGCAGTGCCGGAGCCCTGTGGTTGTCGCTGCCATGAGAGCTGCACCCTTGAGTGGAGGGTAGAATGATGTCCCGGGGCCATGGGGCCATCACAGCAGATGCCCATGCGGCTGATTATGCAGTCCTGATCCATCTGTTTTCATCCGTTGTGCCGTTTTTTTTGTATTAATAAATGACTTCCCTTTCCCAGATGTACCATCTGTGCGCTTCCTTCTCCCATCAGCCCTCAGTCGTGCCACCCATGATCACTTTACTTTGAATTAATTATTATGGTGATTATTTGACTTAATGGAAATGTTGGTTGGGGGGGTCAGGTTTGTGACAAATGCAGTTCTACTCTACAAGACTCCAGTGAAGACATAGTGGTGGCACTTCCTCCTGCTCATACCAGTCTGATACACATCAGCAGATCTTTTCTTGGTGTGGTGGGCTACTATATGTCTTGTAAAAAGCTGTTTCAGAGCCTCCGTTATGACTTTATTGTATTCTTTTGGACTTTGATGTTTGGAAGGTGAGTTCACTCTAGGGGGTGGTGGTGGGTTTCCCCTTTTTTCTGTCCTTATATATCAGAAGTCACATTTTATTTTATTCTTTTTTTATTTTATCATATTTTCATATAATTAAGTGCTTTCAGCTTTTACAAATACTTTTAAAGTGAATGTTGGCAATAAAAATCATTGTAATTTTCTTCAAATCAGCACTGACTTTTTTTTTTTCCCAGATAGGTCACACCCTGGGGTGCATCCTTCACCAATGGCCAGAGGACTTTTGTATAATTTGTGGTGAGGTCAACAAGTTGAAGAGACAATTCTTCTCTATGCCATGCACAGAATAACATATAACATTATAGAACTTACTGAAGTCATTCTGACTAGATCAAGGTTTCTTTATTGAACAGAATAACAATATCCACTTTTGTTTCAGCAAAATGACCGAAGCGAGCGTGATAAAAAGGGTTACAGTGGTCTGCTGAATCTCACAGACAAGTCTAACACAGTATAGAACAGAAGACATTTTTAAGAGAGAAACTTAACATCATGGTTTGGAGTCAGCAAGATAGTAGCAGCACAGCATATAATGTGTGTGTGTTTTAACCTTGTATTCGGACCTGGGCTTCCGTAGCTCGGGAGCGTAAACCCTCATAGGGAGAGCTGGGAAACGGGGAACAGACTGTAACTTCGCTTACTGACTCTTCTTCTTATATCACCTCTGCCAGCACTTACTGTACCATTTACACACGACCTGTTATACAGCAGTACCCAACAGACAGCGTTCAGGAAGGGACTATGTAAAAAGTGTAAATCACACACATAATGCTGATTAAAAAGTGAAAGTGTCCATTTTGGGACCAGTTGAACTACCCCCACATGACCTGGCAGAACTGAGTGTAGAAGTTGTGGATCAACATCCTGAGGGTAGTGAGGAGCATGAGACGTCGGTGTCAAGCTGTCATTGGGGCAAATGGTGGAAACGGCAGCTACTTCATTGAAATTCAGAGCAAATATGAAAAGCCCTTGTGTAAATAACAGTATCCCTGTGAGTAGTGTATATGCTGCTTTTTATAATGTATAGTGAACCAACGGCAATTAAAAAAACTCCCTCCAACAGGAAGAGAACCTTGGGAGGAACCTTGATTCAGCAAGGGGAACCCATCCTCCTCGGGTCACCATGGATTACACGTTAAATGAAATCCGTCCAGAAAATGATGGCGGCATATGAAGGTGGTTGCAGTCCACGTGTGTATAATGAAGTAGCATCCAGGTAGTGTGTTAGAGTCCCACTAAGTGACTTTGAGATGGGGGTCAGCAGAGGGCCAAGCAGGACAGTCCACGGAGGCCGACCGTGTCACGTGATCACTCCGAACCGGGACACTCCCGAGTCCACAGTGGAGTGGATGGTGGAGGATAGAGAAAAGAGAGGAGTGAGTTAGTGATGAGTTATCAACAAATAACAGTGACTGATTTAAATACTGTGTCTGAATCCCGTCCGCTCCTCGGATCATTGTTCCAAACATTTGGGGCTCTGTGAGCTAAAAGCTCTATTTCCACCAGTGACTTACACGGGGGACGGCCAGCGGGACTTCTCCCAGAGAAAGATAGGATCGAGGTGGGTTGTGAGTCAGTACGGAACTTAACTGGAAGCCAATACAGTCAGAATCCAATCATACCTTCTATTGCGTGTTAGAACCCTGGCTGCAGAGTTTCGGACGAGCTGAAGTTTATTCAATGGAGATTTTTTAATCTAAATAATACGGTGAATTTCTAACCTGTGCATTTTTGTGT